>NC_029772.3:50805167-50806543 GCF_000817695.3 Arachis duranensis | reverse complement strand
ATATTCATCTTCTTTCAGATCGAACTTGACTTTCGGGATCACTGATCTTAGACTCATTATTTTATAGTAATGGTCTGAATGTTCTTTAGTTAAGAACTTCCCTTGATTCCAAAGTGGCTTTGAAATATTCTCTTTCTTACCTCTTGGGTTGGGTTGTTTTCCTTTAGGGGCCATGATCAAAGTGAGTATGTTTTTGTAATCACGGATAAGCACACCAAACTTAGAGGTTTGCTTGTCCTCAAGCAAAAGAAAAGAGAGAAGAGGGATAGAAGGAGAGCAGGTGTGGAATGGTGGATGATGAGAGGGGCGCCGAAAGTGGATATAAAGGGAGGGGGTGGGTTTTCAAAAATAAGAAAAAGATATAAGATAAAAGATATGATTTATAAAAGATAAATATGATAATAAAAGGATATAATTTAAAAAGATGATATTTAAAAATAAATCTGAATTTTTAATTTGAAAAAGATTTTAAAAGATAATTAAGTTTTTTTAAAAAAAATTGGAAAAAGAGTTGGATTGGATTGGAAAAAGGTTTATGTTTATGTATGAAGTTATATTATTTTTGAAAAAGGGATTTTAGAAATTAGGGTTCGTAGAAAACTATTTTGATTTGAAGGAGGACATTTTGAAACATGTTTATGCAAGAAATCATGATTTGAAACAATAAAAATTTGGAAAATTTTTAAAGAAAAACGAATTTTACCTCCTCCCCACCATCCTGGCGTTAAACGCCCAAATGCTGCATATTTTGGGCGTTTAACGCCCAATTGCAACTTCTCTTGGGCGTTCAACGCCCAACTGTTGCTTCTTTCTGGCATTGAACGTCAGGAAGTCCTTTGTCACTGGGCATTTTTTTGAACGCCCAGGACGCTGTAATTCTGGCGTTAAACGCCCAGAAGAAGCTTCTTTCTGGCGTTCAACGCCCAGAAGATGCTCCTTTCTGGCGTTCAACGCCCAGGCATTCAACGCCCATAATATGCTTCTTTTTGGCGTTCAACGCCCAGATGGCTATCCTTACTGGCGTTGAACGCCCAGTGGATGCTTCTTTTGGGCGTTCAACGCCCAAAACATTTCTTACTGGCTTTTTCACGCCAGTGGCTTCCAAATTCCCCTGTAACTCTGTGAATTCAATCAATTGCTTTTTTACCTTGAAGATACTTTGACATATACCTGTAAAAATCAATTAATTAACAAAAATAAATAAAATTAAATTTTGTGAATGGCTGGGTTGCCTCCCAGCAAGTGCTTCTTTAATGTCGTTAGCTGGACTATTACTGAGCTTTTAATTAAGTCTCAGTTTTGAGCATTCTTGCTCAAAATTGCTTTCAAGATAATGTTTGACTCTCTGTCCATTAACAATGAACTTTATGTTAGAT
>NC_029772.3:50803226-50804085 GCF_000817695.3 Arachis duranensis | reverse complement strand
TAGGGATGGACGCCCCTTCTACTGGTTCTATTCGGGACAGGTGGTCTGCCACCTGATTCTCTGTCCCTTTTCTGTCTCTTATTTCTATATCAAACTCTTGCAGAAGCAACACCCATCTTATAAGTCTGGGTTTTGAATCCTGCTTTGTGAGTAGATATTTAAGAGCAGCATGATCAGTGTACACAGTCACTTTTGATCCTACTAAATAGGATCTGAATTTGTCAATGGCGTAAACCACTGCAAGCAGCTCTTTTTCTGTAGTTGTGTAATTCTTCTGTGCGTCATTTAAAACATGACTGGCATAGTAAATGACGTGCAGAAGCTTGTCATGCCTCTGTCCCAAAACTGCACCAATGGCATGGTCACTGGCATCACACATTAGTTCAAATGGCAATGTCCAGTTTGGTGCAGAGATGATTGGTGCTATGACCAGCTTAGCTTTCAGAGTCTTAAATGCCTGCAGACACTCCATATCAAAGATAAATGGCATGTCAGCAGCTAGCAGGTTGCTCAGAGGTTTAGCGATTTTTGAAAAATCCTTTATAAACCTCCTATAGAATCCTGCATGCCCCAGAAAGCTTCTGATTGCCTTAATTGCATGCCCCAGAAAGCTTTTGATTGCCTTAACATTGGAAGGTGGTGGTAATTTTTTAATTACCTCTACCTTAGCTTGATCCACCTCTATTCTCTTGTTCGAAATTTTGTGCCCAAGGACAATTCCTTCAGTTACCATAAAGTGACACTTCTCCCAGTTTAAAACCAGGTTAGTCTCTTGGCATCTTTTCAGAACAAGTGCTAAATGGTTAAGGCAGGAGCTGAATGAGTCTCCAAATACTGAAAAGTCATCCATGAAGACTTC
>NC_029772.3:50801922-50802636 GCF_000817695.3 Arachis duranensis | reverse complement strand
TCTTCTTCCAAAAATGCATATTTTAGGGATGGTGGTAATGGTTTGAGCTCAGATTTGGGAGGTTTTTCCTCTTCCTGAGGGATTTTCAGAGGTTCTATTATTCTCTCTGATTCCTCCAAATCAGGCTGAACATCTTTAAAGATGTCCTCTAGCTCTGATTCGAGACTCTCAGCCATATTGACCTCTCTTACCAGAGAGTCAATGATATCAACACTCATGCAGTCATTGGGGTGTCTGGATGTTGCATGGCTTTGACAACATTCAACTTGAACTCCTCCTCATTGACTCTCAGGGTTACTTCCCCTTTTTGGACGTCAATGAGGGTTCGGCCAGTTGCTAGGAAAGGTCTTCCTAGAATGAGAGTTGCACTCTTGTATTCCTCCATTTCCAGCACCACAAAGTCAGTAGGAAAGGCAAATGGCCCAACCTTGACAATCATGTCTTCAATCACGCCTGATGGATATTTAATGGAGCCATCAGCAAGTTGAAGACATATTCGGGTTGGTTTGACTTCTTCAGTCAAACCAAGCTTTGTGATAAAAGATGCAGGTATTAAGTTGATACTTGCCCCAATATCACATAGAGCCTGCTTGGTACAAGTACCCTCTAATGTGCATGGTATCATAAAGCTTTCGGGATCCTTAAGCTTCTCAGGTAAGCTTTTTAGGATAACTGCACTGCATTCTTCAGTGAGGTAAACTTTTTCAGTTTCCC
>NC_029772.3:50799723-50801716 GCF_000817695.3 Arachis duranensis | reverse complement strand
CTTGTATTCCTCAACCTTAGTTGCTGCAGGTTTATTACCTGTAGAAGTGGGTTGGGAAGTCTTTTTAGAAGGGTTGTTATTAGCACTTGTATGTGACTGATCCCCCACTGGCGTTTGAATGCCAGGGGTGGAAGCTGGAGTGGCGTTAGACGCCAACTCCTTATCTGTTACTGGCGTCTGAACGCCAGAACTGTGCTCCCCTTGGGCGTTCAACGCCGGATTCATGCTTGTTTCTGGCGTTGAACGCCAGGAATGAGCATGGTCTGAGCGTTCAGCGCCAGTCTTATTCTTCTCTGGGCTCTGATTATCCTCAGAGGGATTTTGAGTAGCCATTTGTTCATTTCTTGGCTTCCTGCTACTTTGAAGTGAGGTATTTAATGTTTTCTCACTTCTTAATTGAACTGCTTGGCATTCTTCTGTTATTTGTTTTGACAGTTGCTTTTCTGTTTGCTTTAACTGTACTTCCATATTCCTGTTAGCCATTCTTGTTTCCTGTAGTATTTCCTTGAATTCAGCTAGCTGCTGAGTTAGAAAGTCTAATTGCTAATTGAATTTATTAGCATGATCTACAGGACTGAGTTCAGCAGTTACTGTTTTAGCTTCTTCTTTCATGGAAGATTCACTGCTTAGGTACAGATGCTGATTTCTGGCAACTGTATCAATAAGCTCTTGAGCTTCTTCAATTGTTTTTCTCATATGTATAGATCCACCAGCTGAGTGGTCTAGAGAAATCTGAGCTTTTTCTGTAAGCCCATAGTAGAAGATGTCTAATTGCACCCACTCTGAAAACATCTCAGAGGGGCATTTTCTTAGCATCTCTCTGTATCTCTCCCAGGCATGATAAAGGGATTCATTATCTCCTTGTTTGAAGCCTTGGATGCTTAGCCTTAGCTGTGTCATCCATTTTGGAGGAAAATAGTGATTTAGGAATTTTTCTGACAGCTGTTTCCATGTCTTTATGCTGTTCTTAGGTTGGTTATTTAACCACCTCTTAGCTTGATCTTTTACAGCAAATGTTATTTAACCACCTCTTAGTTTGATCTTTTACAGCAAATGGAAATAGTAGTAATATGTAGACATCCTGATCTACTTCCTTATCATGCACTGTGTCAGCAATTTGTAAAAATTGTACCAGAAACTCTGTAGGTTCTTCATGTGGAAGACCGGAACACTGGCAGCTTTGCTGCACCATGATAATGAGCTGAGGATTCAACTTAAAGCTACTAACTCCAATGGAGGGTATACAGATACTACTCCCATATGAAGCAGTAGTGGGATTAGCATATGACCCCAGAGTCCTCCTGGACTGTTCATTTCCACTTAGTTCCATGATGGAGTAAGGGAGATGGTATAGATGTTGATATTGTCTATTTTATTTAATTTATTATATAAAGAAAAATAATTTTTGAAATAATAAAATAAAATAAAATAAAAAATCGAAATAAAAATAAAATAAATAAAGAAAGAAAATTAAAAATTAAAAATTTGAAAACTTTTATGTAGATTTTCGAAAATTTGAGGAGAGAGAAAGTGGTTAGGATTTTTTTGAAAAAGATATATATATGTTTTTTTTCTTGAATTTTGAATTTTAAGACTCAAGAACACCTTGAAGATTCACAAGAACACCAAGAACAAAAGAAAGAACACCAAACTTAAAATTTTTAGAAAACCAAGATAAATTTTCGAAAATCAAAGAAAGATCAACAAGAAAACATCAAACTTAAAGTTTGGCACAAGATTAAATCAAGCAAAATTATTTCTGAAAAAGGATTTTAAAAAGAAGGTGCCCAATTGCCAAGAACATAAGCCAACGCTCTAACCAACTGAGCTAAAAATGTAACGTATTTTAAAGATGTATTATTTTTATAGATAAGAATAAATTTTTTTTGAAAACTAATGTTTTGAAAAAAGCACAAGAAAAATAAGAAAAGACACAGAACAAGACAAACCAAAGATCAAACAAGAAAAATTGACAAGAACAATTTGAAGATCA
>NC_029772.3:50767146-50799426 GCF_000817695.3 Arachis duranensis | reverse complement strand
GGCTCCAAAAACTTGGTGCACGAATTTGCAATCCGTACAACTAACCAGCAAGTGCACTGGGTCGTCCAAGTAATACCTTACGTGAGTAAGGGTCGATCCCACAGAGATTATTAGTTTGAAGCAAGCTATGTTTATTTTATTAATCTTAGTCAGGATGCCAATAAGATTATTTGGATTTAATTGTAAGAAGTAAAAGTGTTTGGAATAAGTAATTGTTACTTTATTAATGGAGGATATGTTGGAGTTTTGGAGACGCTTTGTCTTCTGAATTTCTGCAATGTAATATTCAACTGAATTGTTTGTAAAGTTCCATCCATGGCAAGCTGTATGTAGGGTGTCACCATTGTTAGTGGCTACTTCCCATCCTCTCAGTGAAAACGGTCCAGATGCTCTGTCACAGCACGGCTAATCAGCTGTTGGTTCTCGATCATGTTGGAATAGGATCCATTGATCTTTTTGCGTTTGTCATCACACCCAGCAATCGCGAGTTTGAAGCGCGTCACAGCCATTCAATCCTTGAATCCTACTCGGAATACCACAGAAAAGGTTTAGACTTTCCGGATCCTCAAGAGTGGCCACCATCAGTTCTAGCTTATACCACGAAGATTCTGATTAAGGAAGCTAAGAGATGCTCATTCAATTTGATGTAGAACGGAGGTGTTTGTCAGGCACACGTTCATGGATTGAGGAAGGTGATGAGTGTCACGGATCATCACCTCCTTCACAATTAAGCGTGAATGAACATCTTATAGGAACACACACACGTTTGAATGGAGAAATAGAAACAATTGCATTAATTCATTGAGACGCTGCAGAGCTCCTCACCCCCAACAATGGAGTTTAGAGACTCATGCCGCAAAGTTTATAAAATTCAGATCTAAAAATGTCATGAGATACAAATTAAGTCTCTAAAAGTTGTTTAAATAGTAAACTAATAACCTAGGTTTACAGAAAATGAGTAAACTATGATAGATATTGCAGAAATCCATTTTTGGGGCCCACTTGGTGTGTGCTGGGGCTGAGACTTAAGCTTCTCACGTGCCCTGGCTGTTTTGGGCGTTCAACGCCAGGTTGTAACCTGTTTCTGGCGTTGAACTCCAACTTGTAACTTGTTTCTGGTGCTGGACGCCAGACTGCAACATGGAACTGGCGTTGAACGCCAGTTTACATCCTCTATCTTCACGCAAAGTATGAACTATTATATATTGCTGGAAAGCCCGGATGTCTACTTTCCAACCCAATTGAGAGCGCGTCAATTGGACTCCTATAGCTCCAAAAATTCCATTCCGAGTGCAGGGAGGTCAGGATCCAACAACATCAGCAGTCCTTTTTCAGCCTAACTCAAATTTTTGCTCAGCTCCCTCAATTTCAGCCAGAAAATACCTGAAATCACAGAAAGATTTTTGAGGTACAAGCTATAAGAATCTCACTAGAAATGGCAGACAAATCAATGAAACAGGCTTATGAACTTGTAGAGGATGTCTTAGTGAAGGTTGAAGGCCTTTACATCTCTGCTAACTTTATAATCCTAGTCATTGGGAAGGATGAGGATGAATCCATCATCTTTGGAAGACCCTTCCTAGCCACAGCAAGGGATGTGATTGATGTGGATAGAGGAGAGTTAGTCCTTCAATTGAATGAGGACTACCTTGTGTTTAAGGCTCAAGGATCTTCTTCTGTAAACATTGAGAAGAATCATGAAAAGCTTCATCCAATTCTCTCCATACAGAGTCAAGCAGAGCCCCCACATTCAAACTCTAAGTTTGATGTTGGGAGGCCACAATCATGCTCTGAGTATTTGTGAAGCTCTGTAAGAGCTTACTATCAAGCTATTGACATTAAAGAAGCGCCTATTGGGAGGCAACCCAATCTTATTTATCTATGTTAATTAATTTTTCATTTCATTTTCCATTGTTAGTTTATGTTTTCTTTAGGTTGATGATCATGTTGAGTCACAAAAATAGCTGCGAAATTAAAGCGGAATAAAAAACAGCATAAAAAATAGCACACCCTAGAGGACAGGCTTATTGGCATTTAAACGCCAGTAAGGATAGCAGGATGGGCATTAAACGCCAGAATTGGCAGACAGACTGGCGTTTAACACCAGAAAAGGGTGTCTGGCTGGCGTTAAACGCTAGTAAGGATAAGCAGAATGAGCGTTTAACGCCCAGTCTGTCAGAATTATGGGCGTTAAACGCCATAATTGGCAGACAAACTAGCGTTTAACGCCAAATAAGGGTGTCTGGCTGGCATTAAACGCCAGTAAGGATAGCAGAATAGGCATTTAACGCTCAGTCTGACAGCATTCAGGGCGTTAAATGCCATAATTGGTAGACAAACTGGCGTTAAATGCCAGAAAGAGGGCATCAACCTGGCGTTTAACGCCAGAAAAGGCAGCAGACTGGCGTTTAAATGCAGAAATGGATGTCCAGGGGCGTTTAAATGCCAGAAAGGTGCAGGGACCAGACTTCCTTGACACCTCAGGATCTGTGGACCCCACAGGATCCCCACCTATCCCAACTCACTCTCTTTCCTCTTCCCACCTTTCCATAACATTCTTCCCCAAACACCATTCACCTATCTCTTCACCACTCACATCCATCCACTATTCCCTAAAAACCCATCATAAAACCCTACCTACCTCACCATTCAAATTCAAAACATTTTCCTCCCAAACCCAACCCTTCTTACACGAATTCTCTCTCTCTCTTACCCTATAAATACCCCTCCTTACCACCTTCAATTTCACACATCATAAACACTTAAACCCCCCTTGGCCGAATTCATAACATCCTTCTGTCTCCTCAATTTCTTCTTCTTCCCCTCATTTCTTTCTTCTTTTGCTCGAGGACGAGAAAATCTTTTAAGTTTGGTCTGGGAAAAAGCTTTGCTTTTTGTTTTTCCATAACCATTAATGGCACCTAAGGCTGGAGAAACCTCTAGAAAGAGGAAAGGGAAGGCAGTTGCTTCCACCTTCGAGTCATGGGAGATGGAGAGATTCATCTCAAAAGTCCATCAAGACCACATCTTTGAAGTTGTGGCCAAGAAAAGGGTGATCCCCGAGGTCCCCTTCATGCTCAAAAAGAGTGAATATCTGGAGATCCGACGTGAGATTCAGAGAAGAGGTTGGAAAACTCTCACCAACCCCATCCAACAAGTCGAAATCTTAATGGTTCAAGAGTTCTATGCTAATGCATGGATCACTAAGAACCATGATCAAAGTGTGAACCCGAACCCAAAGAATCGGCTCACAATGGTTTGGGGGAAATACTTGGATTTCAGTCCAGAAACTGTGAGGTTGGCATTCAACTTGCCAATGATGCAAGGAGATCCTCATCCTTTCACTAGAAGAGTCAACTTTGATCAAAGGTTGCACCAAATCCTCACAGACATTGGTGTGGAAGAAGCACAATGGAAGAGAGACTCAAAAGGCAAGCCAGTTCAATTGAGAAGGCCTGACCTCAAACCCGTGGCTAGAGGATGGTTGGAATTCATCTAATGCTCTATCATTCCTACTAGCAACTGGTCCGAAGTAACTGTGGATCGAGCTATCATGATCCATAGTATCATGATTGGAGAGGAAGTGGAAGTTCATGAGATCATACTTCTAGAACTATACAAGGTGGCTGATATGCCCTCCACTTTGGCAAGGTTAGCCTTTTCTCATCTCATCTGTCACCTATGCAATTCATCCAGAATTGTTATAGAGGAAGATTTCCTCATTAAAGAGGACAAGCCCATCACTTGAAAGAGGATGGAAAAAACAAGAGAGCCCGCTCATGGACTTCAACAAGAGCATGAGGAAATTCCTCATCAAGAAATTCCTGAGATGCCTCAAGGGATACACTATCCTCTACAAAGCTATTGGGAGCAACTCAACACCTCGTTAGGAGATTTGTGTTCCAACATGGAGCAACTAAGGATGGAGCACCAAGAGCACTCCATTATCCTCCATGAAATCAGAGAGGACCAAAGAGCCATGAGGGAGGAGCAACAAAGGCAAGGAAGAGATATTGAGGAGCTAAAGCACTCCATAGGATCTTCAAGAGGAAGAACTAGCCGCCGTCACTAAGGTGGACCCGTTCTTTAATTTTCTTGTTATTTATTTTTCTATTTTTCGTTTCCTATGTTTTATGTTTTGTCTGTGTTTTTGTCTTTATTACATGATCATTAGTGTTTAGAGTCTATGTCTTAAAGCTATGAATGATTCCATGAATCTCGCACCTTTCTTAAATGAAAAATATTTTTATTTGCAAAAGAACAAGAAGTGCATGACTTTCGAAATTTATCTTGAAATTAGTTTAATTATTTTGATGTAGTATTGCTTTCTGAATGTATGCTTAAACAGTGTATGTTTGAAATTGGAATTAAGAAAAGTTGACTCTTGAAAGAATAATGAAAAAGGATACATGTTATTGGTGATCTGAAAAATCATAAAACTGATTCTTGAAGCAAGAAAAAGCAGTGAAAAGCAAAAGCTTGCGAAAAAAAGAAAGAAGAAAAAGAAAGAGCAAGCAAAAAAGCTAGTAACCCTTTAAACTAAAAGGCAAGGGTAAAAAGGATCCAAGGCTTTGAGTATTAGTGGATAGGAGGGCCCAAAAGGAATAAAATCCTAGCCTAAGCGGCTAAATCAAGCTGTCCCTAACCATGTGCTTTTGTCATGAAGGTCCAAGTGAAAAGCTTGAGACTGAGTGGTAAAAGTCATGATCCCAAGCAAAAGAGTGTGCTTAAGAACTCTGGGCACCTCTAACTGGTGACTCTAGCAAAACTGAGTCACAATCTGAAAAGGTTCAGGCAGTTATGTGTCCGTGGCATTTATGTATCCGGTGGTAATACTAGAAAACAAAATGCTAAGGGTCACGGATAAGACTCATAAAAGAGTTGTGTTCAAGAATCAAAAAGAACTTAACTAGGAAAATCAATAACATTATCTGTATTTCTGAGTTCCTAAAGAGGCCAACAATAATTCTGAACTCCAATGGATAGATAGATGCCAAAACTATTCAGAGACAAAAAGCTACTAGTCCCGCTCATCTAATTCAAACTAATCTTCATTGATATTTTTGAAATTTATTGTATTTTCTCTTCTTTTTTATCTTATTTTGTTTTTGGTTGCTTGGGGACAAGCAACAATTTAAGTTTGGTGTTGTGATGAGCGGATAATTTATACGCTTTTTGGCATTATTTTTAGGTAGTTTTAGTATGTTTTAGTTACTTTTTATTATATTTTTATTAGTTTTTATGCAAAAATAACATTTCTAGACTTTACTATGAGTTTGTATATTTTCTGGCTGAAGTTGAGGGACCTAAGCAAAAATCTGATTCAGAGGCTGAGAAAGGATTGCAGATGCTGTTGGATTCTGACCTTTCTGCACTCAAACGCGTTTTTCTAGAGCTACAGAAGTCCAATTGGCACGTTCTTAATTTGGCTGGAAAGCTAACATCTTGGGCTTTCCAGCAATGTATAATAGTTCATACTTTGTCCGAGATTTGATGGCCCAAACTGGCGTTTAACGCCAACCAGAGACCCTTTTCTGGCGTAAAACGCCAGAACTGGCACAAGAACTGGAGTTAAACGCCCAAAATGGCATCCAAGCTGGCGTTTAACTCTAGAAAAGGCCTATGCACGTGCAAAGCTTAATGCTCAGCCCAAGCACACACCAAGTGGGCCCCGGAAGTAGATTTCTGCACTATCTGCACTTAGTTACTTATTTTTCTGTAATCATTAGTAACTAGTTTAGAATAAATAACACTTTTTACTATTGTATTCGGATCTTATGCCATTTTTCACATTTGGGAGGCTGGCCATTCGGCCATTCCTAGACCTTTTTCTCTTATGTATTTTCCAATGGTGGAGTTTCTACACCTCATAGATTAAGGTACGGAGCTCTACTGTTCTTCATGAATTAATGCAAGTACTATTGTTTCTCTTTCAATTCACACTTCTTCTCCAGGATATACTCTCGTGCTTAATTCAGTTAAGTTAGAATGAAGGGGTGACCCGTGACAATCACCCACTCTTTTCGTTACTCGCTTAGCCAAGATCCGCGTGCCTGATAACCACAAGTGGTCTACATGATGTTCAACGTAGTCATTAGACAACAGCTGGAGTATAGTCTCTTGGGTCTCTGATCCACGTATTTGACTTGCCTCTCCTGACAATAGAGCATTCGAATCTGTGAGATTAGAACCTTTGTGGTAAAGGCTAGAACCAATTGGCAGCATTTCAGAGATTCGGAAAGTCTAAACCTTGTTTGTGGTATTCCGAGTAGGATCTGGGATGGGATGACTGTGACGAGCTTCAAACTCATGAATGTTGGGCGCAGTGACAGTGTGCAAAAGGATAGAGAGATCCTATTCCGACACAAGTGAGAACCGATAGATGATTAGCCGTGTGGTAGCTGTGCCTGGTATTTTTCATCCGAGACGAGAGATCCGACAGTTGATTAGCCATACAGAAACTGTACTTGGACCATTTTCACTGAGAGGATGGATGGTAGCCATTTACAACGATGATCCACCAACATACAGCTTGCCATGGAAGGGAGCACGCATGATTGGATGAAGACAATAGGAAAGCAGAGGTTCAGAAGCAACAAAGCATCTCCAAACGCTTATATGAAATTCCCACCAATGAATTACATAAGTATCTTTATTTTAATTTACGTTTTATTTATCTTTCAATTATCAAAAGTCATAACCAATTGAATTCGCTTGACTAAGATTTACAGGATGACCATAGCTTGCTTCAAGCCGGCAATCTCTGTGGGATCGACTCTTACTCGCATAAGGTTTTATTACTTGGAGGACCCAGTACACTTGCTGGTTAGTTGTACTGGAGTTGTGAAAAGTGTGATCACAATTTCGTGCACCAATGCTGCATGGCTTTTACAGCATTCAGTACGAACTTTTCCTCATTAACTGTCAGGGTTACTTCTCCTTTTTCAACATCAATGAGGGTTCGTCCCTTAACTAGGAAGTGTCTCCCTAGAATCAGGGATGCACTCTTGTGCCCTTCCATGTCCAACACCACCAAGTCAGTGGGAAAAGCAAAGGGTCCAACCCTGATAATCATGTCTCCGATTACTCCTTATGGTATCTTAATATAACCATCAGCAAGTTGAAGGCATATGCAGGTTGGTTTGACTTTCTCAGTCAAGCAAAGCTTCTTTATTAATGAAGCAGGTATTAGGTTGATGGTTGCTCCAAGGTCACATAAAGCTGTCCTTGTACAAGCATTACCTAGAGTGCATAGTATCATAAAGCTTCCAAGGTCCTTAACCTTCTCTAGTAAGCTGTTTTGAATGATTGCACTGCACTCTTCAGTGAGGAAGACTATTTCTGTCTCTCCCCAATCCTTCTTATGACTCAGAATGTCCTTCATGAATTTAGCATAAGAAGGTATCTGTTAAAGAGCCTCTACAAAAGGGATCTTGATTTCTAATGTTCTGAGATAATCCGTAAAGCGGGCAAACTGTTTATCTTTTTCCTTTTGACAGAGTTTCTGAGGAAATGGCATCTTAGCCTTATACTCATCAATCTTGGTTGATGAAGGCCGAGTGTCGTGTGTGTTGGAAGGGGGGTTACTAGCTTGCTTAGGAGGGTCGTTATCAGTATTTGACTGGCCTCCCTTGCTTGGGCGCTCAACGCCCATATTGCTGCCCCCTTCCTGGCATTTAACACCGAGGCTACTATTCCTTTTTGGGCATTCAACGCCAGGGATGGATACCCCCTCTTGGCGTTGAACGCGAATGACATTCCTCCTTGGGCATTCAATACCTTCAGAGACGTCTTAGACATCAGTCTGGTATTTCTCTGTTAGCTTTTCTTCCCTTGATCTCCTATTGCACTGAGGTTGGGTGTTTAAGAATTTCCCACTCCTCAGTTGAATAGCCTGACATTTCTCTATTATCTGCTTGGATAACTGCTGCCTTGTTTGACTCAGCTGGGCTTCTACATTCCTGTTAGAAGCCTGAGTTTCTCGCAAAGCCTCTTGCAGTTCCAGTAGTTACTGGGTAAGGGCGTGCAATTGCTGAGTCAATGGGAAATCTAGATCTGAAGGGTTAGGTTCAGTAGATATGTCTTTAACCTCTCCTTTCATAGAAGTCTCAGCAGCTGAGTACAGATGCTGAATAGTGGCAACTATCTCAATAAGCTTGCGAGCCTCTTCAATGGTCTTTCTCATGTATATGGAACCACCAGCAGAGTGGTCCAGAGACATTTTAGCCATGTCTGAAAGTCCATAGTAGAAGATGTCTAATTGTACCCATCTTGAAAATATTTCAGTGGGACATTTTCTTAGCATCCTTATATACCTTTTCCAGGCATCATAAAGAGATTCACTATCTCCTTGTTTGAAGCCTTGAATGTCTAGTCTCAGCTAGGTCATCTTTCTTGGAGGGAAGTATTGATTTAAAAACTTGTCTGCTAACTGTTTCCAAGTTTTCAAACTATCTTTGGGCTGGTTATCCAACCACCTCTTTGCTTGGTCCTTTACAGCAAAACAAAAAAGTAATAGTTTGTAGACATCTTGGTTTACTCCCTCATTGTGCACTGTGTCAGCAATCTTTAAGAAATCTGTCAGAAATTTAGTAGGTTCTTCCTGTGAAAGTCCAGAGTACTGACAGCTCTGCTGTACCAGAATAATGAGTTGAGGGTTTAGTTCAAAGCTACTTGCTCTGATGGGAGGTATGCTAATACTTCTTCCATAAAAGTCAGCAGTGGAATTTGTATAAGACCCCAGAGTTCTTCTGAACTCTTCATTCCCATTTGGATTCATGATGAAGAAAGGTAGAAGAAGAGAAGGAGTGTGGGATAAAAATTAAAAATATTTTTGTTTTTATTTTATTTATTAATTAAATTTGAAAGTAAAAGTTAATTAACCAAAAAAATTGAGAATTAATTAATGAAATTTTGAAAATAGAAGAGAGAGAGAGAGAGAGAGAGAGAGAGAGAGAGAGGTAAGAATTTTCGAAAAAGGAGAGAGAGAAGGAGAGGGAGAGGAATTTTTGAAAATAGGAGAGAGAAGAATTTGTTAGGAAGTTTTGAAAAAGAAGAGAGAGAAGATAAGTAACTAGATAGGAAAAATTTGAAAACAAGATAAGATATAAGATTAGAAAAGATTTGAATTTAAAAATATTTGAAAAAGTCAATAAGATAAGATAAGAATTAAGAAGATTTGAAAAAGATTTAATTTTAAAATTTAAAAGAAGATAAGATAGAAAAGATAAGATAAGTTAGGTAAGAAAGATAAGATAAGGAAGTTAAGAAAAGATAAGTTTTAAAATTAAAAAGATTTGAATTTAAAATTTGAAATTTGAATTTTAAGTTTTGAACTTTGAATTTTGAAATTCGAATTTGAAATTTTAAATTTTGAAATTTTAAATTTTGAATTTGAAACAACATAAGATAAAGATTTGAAAAAGATTTGAATTTTGAGAAGGTTTAATTTTTTTAAATTTAAAATAAGATAAGATAAGATTTTTGAATTTTGAAGTTTGAATTTTAAATTTTTGAATTTTAAAGAAAGATAAAAAGATAAGACAAGATTTTGAAAAAGATATCATTTTTGAAAAGATTTGATTTTGAAATTTGAAAACTAAGATAAGATAAGATAAAAATTTAAAATTAAAATCTGAATTTTTAATGGAACCTAGTGTGCGAAAATTAACAAGAAAAACACAAAGAGACACTAAAATTAAAAATTTTAAGATCAAAACAAAAAGAAAACCAAGAACACTTTGAAGATTAAGAAGAACACGAAGAACAAAACTCAAGGAATTCAAAGAACACAAGAAAATGCAAAATATACCAAATTTAAAAATTTTAAAAACCAAACACACAATTTTTGAAAATTTGAAGGAAAAACACCGAAAGATATCAAACTTAAAAATTTTAAGATCAAAACAAAAAGAAAACACAAGAACATCTTGAAGGTCAAGACGAACACCAAGAACACTATTCAAGAAATTCAAGCCAATAAAATCAAACAAGGGACACCAAATTTAAAGATTGACACAAGATTTAAATAAAGAAACTATTTTCGAAAATTTTTTTGAAAGAAACACTCAAAAATTTTGAAAACTTCAACAAGAACAAAAACAAAAGACTTAAACAAAAAACAAAGATTAAACAAAGAAAAGAAAAATTTTTGAAAAAGTTTTTTGATTTTTTTTAAAATAAAGAAGAAGAAAATAAAAATAAAAGCTAACAAAATTAAAGACAATACCTAATCTAGGGAACAAGATAATCCGTCAGTTGTCCAAACTCGAACAATCCCCTGCAACGGTGCCAAAAACTTCGTGCACGAATCCCCACGCTTTGTACAACTGAACCAGCAAGTACACTGGGTCGTTTAAGTAATACCTGAGTGAGTTAGAGTCGATTCCATGAGGATTGTGATTTGAAGTAAGCTGTGGTTATCTTGCAGGTCTTAGTCAGGAGGATGGAAGAGTTGTTGGATTTGTTTAAATGCAGTTTGATTGTTTAAAAGTAAATAAAGAAAAAGGGTAATCAGAACTCAGAAGTAGTGTAAACTATGATAAGAAGGTGGTTAAGGATTGGATATGCTTTGTCCTTCTGGATTAACTCTGGTATTACTGTCTTCTTCAATTGTGAATGATTTCTTCTACGACAGGCTATATATAATTGATGCTGGTTTTAGCAGCCACCAATACTCCTCCAGATCTGAATCCCAGGGTTAGTGCAGATCCATTCTGATTGAGAGTGAAGCTCCTATCGTTCATTCTCCTTAGTGATCCTACTCAAAATGCCACAGACAAGGTCGAATCTTCTGGATCAGAGGATGTTGAGCCTTTGGTTCTAGCCTCTACCACAGAGACCCTAATCTCCCCATAACTCGGCTGAACTGGTGTCTTGAGAAGTCCCCAACGAAGTCGTGAATTAGCCGTCTAAGAGATGTATAATCAAGCTGGTGGTTCATCATTGTCCGATGAAAGACTCACTCTGAACCCATGTAGAATATGATAACCTTATGCCACTTCAACGCATTCATATTGATGAAGAACGAATATACATCTTAGAATTGGATCAAACACAGATTGAAGAGAAATATTAATACTTTTATTAATCCATAGAACTCAGCAGGGCTCCTCCCCTCAACCTAAGAGGCTTAGAAACTCATACTGGTAGAAAATACAAGCATGGAATTCGAAAATATGGTAAAGGATGGATGAAGATCCTTAATAAAGAGTGATCTTCTACTTTAAATACTAAACTAATTACTAGTAAGGGTAAAACAGTCTTTTTAGTTCTAAAGTATACTTCTAGGGCCCACTTTGTGAGTGTTTGGGCTGAGCTTTGATGAGATCTACGTACTAGGAGGCTTATAGGGCATTGAACGCTGGCTAGGGGATCCTCTTTGGGCGTTTGGACACTGGTCTCCTCCTTTGGGCCTTCTATTCTGAAGCAAAGTATAAATTTTTATACATTGATGGAAAGCTTTGAAAGTCAGCTTTCCATAGCCATTAAGAACGCTCCATTTGGACTTCTGCAGCTCCAGATAAGCTCTTTCAAGTGCAAGGAGGTCAAATCTGGACAGCATCTGTAGTGCTTTCTCTGTCTCTGAATCATACTTTTGTTCCAACTCCTCAATTTCAGGCAAAAATTACCTAAAATTGCATAAAAATACACAAACTCAAAGTAGAATCTAAAAATGTGAATTTAACACTAAAACCTATGAAAACTTGATAAAACTTAAATAAAACATGCTAAAAACTATATAAAAACAATGCCAAAAAAGCGTATAAAATATTCGCTTATCACTCTCATCAGTTGTTGATAGCAAATTTAATAAACTTTTCCTACAAACTTGTAAAATTTGTGAATGAAATAAATCAAAACTTCTATGTATTCTTCTATTCCTCAACCCCTACCCTCATAAAATTGTTATACTGGACTAACTATTTGCATAATAATGTGTAGTGCATAACTAGTAGCTGTTGATCATTACAAGAAAATGAAATATTTATAACAAAAAATTTGTTTACAAATTATAGTTTTTTTAATAATAATAAAAAAAGATTATATTGTTGCAAAAATTTAAAATATTTTATAATAAAATATATGTTTATTTCAAAAAGCCTATATATTTTGTAACAAAAAATTAATTTGTCACAAAATACAATATTTTTATAATAAGTTATTTATTTGTCACAAAATTTAAAGATTTATTGTAACTAATAAAAAGTTTTGTTTTAAGATATAAAATGTAAGGCTTTGAATTTTTAAAATTAAAATAATGAGTTAAATATAATTTATTATATTTGTTTAAGATTTTATATTCATAAAATTACTTCACTAAAAATATTTAAGTCAAATTGATGATATTTTGGGTTTAAAATTATTTTGGACTCATAAATTCCACCATAAGTTGGTATTTTTTATTTAAAATTTAAAATTTTAGTAATTAAGAAATAATGAGAATTTGATAATTTAATTTGAAAAATTAGAATTTGTAGTTTAATTTTATGAACCAAAAAAATTAATTAGATTATCTCTAATTTTAAATTAAAGCACTCATTTGAAATCAATTAGTAAGTTTATAAATAAATAGTATTCTTAAAATAGTTTTAATAGATTATATATGATTTTCATTACTACTATAATATCTAATTTTATGCAAATTCTTGTATTACCCTTATTCTTTTTAGCTAAATGATATATTTTTTCTTTCTACTAAAACATTGTCATTTCGGTCATTAAAAAAAGAGAGAGAAACCCTAAGCTAAGCTCTGCACAACACTCACACTCCTTCTCTTTTCTCTCACCTCTGCCTCTCGGTTGAGCTCCTCCTTTATTCCTTCTCCTTCCTCTCACCTCTACTTCTGGGTCGAGCTCTTCCTTCACTCTCTCACTTGCTCCATCCAATCACCACCCTGTCACTGCTGCCGTTGCAACTGCTCAAAGCTGTCTTCCCAACTATGGTCGTCTCTGCCACTGTTCGAACTTCAAAACCATCGTCGCCACTAGAAATCATCTCACCTCGCCTCATTCCTCCATCGCGCTCTAGCCCTTCAGCCACGTCATCCTTTTTCGTCCTGCTTTTTGTCCCCCTCTATGCTTTAGCCCACTCAGGAGCTTCCTTCTTCGTGTTGTCAGCATTCTCCAAGACTCGAAGTCTCCAACCCTTGTTTGCCATCCTGCTCACCGTCATCCATCGAAGGTCAATACTTACTGCTAATGCTTGTTCTTCATTTTTTTGTTGCTCCATTCAGAAATCAAACTCTCTTCATGCTTGTTCTTCGAGGATCAGTGATCATTGTCCTACTCGTTGCCTAGTCTCCGTCTCTGTCGTGATTCTATCCCTCTGCTCAGATTGCTCAAAATGAAGACAATGGCTTCATTTTGTTTTTAATTTTAATTCTTTGTTCTTTATTCTTTGCTCAGAACATTGATTTTTGTTTAGGATGTTGCTAGTGCTACTCAATTTGAAAATTGAATAATTAGTTCTGCTTCTGTACTGCATTGTACATTTGTACTCTATTTTTTTATTTTGGATTGAACTATTGAATGATTAGTTGATTTAGTTTACCAGTTAACCTTTTTAGTCTTTATTAAAATTGTACAGATGTTTTGTGTTTTGTGTCTCAATTATGCTTTGATTGTGACTTTTTTGATAATTTGATTATGCTTAGATTGAATGATTAATTGATTATTGATTAGCTATGGTTGTTCTGCTATTTTGTATTTTGTGATTTTTATATATATAGTAATGTGCTTTAGAGAGCGATGTGCTGCATTGTGACAATCTTGATAACTTAATTGTGCTTTGATTGAATGATTTATGATGTGGGGTTGAAAATGATGATTATGAGTGTTGATAATGAATTATGAAGCCTGTTGATGTTGATAAATATTGAGGATAGTGAAATGATGCTTTGAGTTGTAATAATTGAGAATTGGATGTATATAAGTGAGAATTTTTGGATGAAATTGATGAAATTGCATGTTGATAGGTTATGGAATGACTGGATAGTATATGAATATAATTTTTGATAAACTTATGACTGGTTTGGATGTAGAGCAATTGGTTTTGAATTGAGAGTTTTGGTAAAATTGAGATTTTAAGGTTTTTGATAGAAACAGATTTTGGGCCAACTTTGGCAGATCATATCTTGAGCTTCAGTTTTTGAAATTGATTAAATTTTGTATCACATTAAAGATAATTCAAATATCTTTAAAACAATATAGATTTCGTGGAAATCGGAATTTTGTAGAAAAATATATGATCATTGTAAGTTCTAGTTTGTGTGCCCACGCACACACCTGTGCCTACGCTACGAGCAGAACGAGTGTTGTGACTCGTGCGTACACACAACGGGTGTACGCACGCACACCCTGTGAAATCTGCAAGTTGTGCATACGCACAACATCATGCGTTTGCACAATTGGGAAGAACCTTTTGTTGAGTGCGTATGCACAACCCTATATGTACGCACAAGCCCTACTTTTCAAATAAATATTTTGTTTTTAACCGTATTACCTTCCCCACAAGCTTGAAAACTTCCATAACTCTTGTTTAAGATCCCTTAGCTTGTTTTTAGGCTTTGAAACATAGAGAATACCATAAGTAAATTTAACTAGATATTTTTCTGGTAATAAGTTAGAAGATGGAGACTTAGGTTTCTGGTGTACGGGGGATGGACTAGTTGGGTATTTGACAGTGTACTATATTGATGATGAACTTGTGATATTGAGGATGGATGATGAGTTTGAGTCTTGGAAATAAATGATTATGGTTAATGAGATGAGTATAAGTGGACTTGTGCTATGAGCAGTGATCTCTGAGAGTGAGTATGTGATTGTGATATGCATTGTTCTCTGTCGCAAGAGCTGTGGCAGTCTCCCGCCTATGTTGAGATATAAAGGTTGAAACTGGGCTTCCCACTCACATTTATTGCTAGTTGCACGGTGGTAGGGCACTGATGACCGAATTTTTGTGTAGTAAAGAAATTCACAAATAAATTTTTGTTGCAAGCATAGCTTCTAAACCAACTAAAATCCTTTCATACAAAAAATTGGTTGTCACAAGTAACAAATCCTATAAAAATAATAACCGAAGTATTCAAACCTCGAGTCGTCTCTCAAGGAATTGCAGGGAAGTGTGTTACTATTGGTTATGGGTTTTTTCTGAGAATTTTTAGAGTGAGAAATGATAAAATAATTAATTATAATTTAAAACAAGAAAAATTAACAAGAGATTTTATGCAATTGAAATAAAAAGCCTTGGTTAGGAGAAGATTAATCGGAAGTTCTATCATTGTTGGATTTTCCAAGATTAGTAATAATAGGTTATTGTCTCTACTTAGTTAACCCTCAATTCACAAGTTAAGTAATTGAGCTAACTCCAATTCACAAGTCCTAATCCTCTCCCTTGGGAAGGATTAGCGTTAGTGACTAGAGAGCCAGCCAACAACTTCCAATTACCAATTAACGCTTGAGTATTCCAACTCAAGGGTCTCGTATCAATCAACTCCCAAGTCAAGTTGGGAGTCTACTCCATTGACATGGATGCCAATTTCACATACATATTCAAGGGTTAGAAAGAAGACATAATAATCAAATTAATTGGAAGCAAACAAACAGATAATGAAATTAAATGGAAAATTATTCTTTGCATTAACAAATCCCAAAATCAGAAATATTCATATGTAACTCGTGAATAAGATAAATAGAAATTAAAAGAGTAAGTAAATAGGAAACAAACTATAATGATAAATACTTCAACGGAGGTAGTAACTCTGTCAATATCCAACTCAAAAGCATAAAACTAGGAATCCTAAAACTCTAGAAACTACATCTAAAACCTAAAATTGTGAATAATGGGAAGTGTCCTATTGATTCCCCCACTCTGAAGCCTCTAATATGTGTTTTCGGGTTTGGAACTGGGCCAAAAACAGCCCAGAAATCGCCCCCAATGATTTCTGATACGCTGAACTTGTGCACAATCCACGCATACACGTGCTTTGCGCGTGCGCATCCCTAAACGCCAAGTCAACTATATCAAATTGTATATCGTTGCGAAGCCCCATATGTTAACTTTCCAACGCAACTAGAACCACCTCATTTGAACTTATGTAGCTCAAGTTATGATTGATTGAGTGCGAAGAGGTCAGGGTTGACAGCTTTGCAATTCCTTCAACTTCTTGTATTCCTTTCACTTTTGCATGCTTCCTTTCTATCCTCTAAGCCATTCCTGCCCTATAAAACCTGAAAACACTTAACACACATATCATAGTATCGAATGGTAATAAGAGAGTATTAAGATTAGCGAAATTAAGGCCAAAGAAGCATGTTTTCAATCATAGCACAAAATCAGGAAGGAAAGTGTAAAACATGCGGATTCTGTGAATAAGTATGAGAATAGTGGATAAAATCCACTCAATTAAGCACAAGATGTACCACGAATTAGTGGTGCATTAGGAACTATCCCACGGAATGATGCGGCATCCAGAGGAAGGTGGTAGGGTACTCTCCCTTGGAATGTTTCCCTATGAATGGAGAAGGTGGTAGGGCACTCATCCCTCAGAATTATTCCTCTTGAGTATACATTTTCTCTCTGGTTGCAAGGTGGTAGAGCATTATCCTACGGAATCATGCAGCATCCAGAGGAAGGTGGTAGGGCACTCTTCCTTGGAACGTTTCCCTCTGAATAGAGAATGTGGTAGGGCACTCATCCCTCGAAATTATTCCTCCTGAGTATGCGCAACAGAGAGACAAATCCAGGAGTTGCCGACCGAATTTTGTGTCGGGTTTGACACTATAACCGACATGTGATATCACTAGCCAAATAGGATAGGCATTCATCATATGCATTTCTTATATGCTTGTTTGATTTTATTACTTGCAGTTTGCCTAAATGTATAATATGCCTACCTGCTTCTTGAATTACTTGCTATACAAGAATATTACCTATGTATTATTTGTTTGCATATACTTGTGATTTTGTCTGGCGTTGAGGAGAATCGAAAGACGGTGGTGATGTCGCACGGAGGTTAGATTGGCGAAGGCTGTGGGATACAACGGTGTGATTAGTATTAGCTAGAAATCCTTTAAGTTTAGATAACCCTGTTTATTGTTTATGGTTTAAGTTATTTATTCTAAGCTTGAATATCTGTATTTGTGTGAAGTTCTAGGATTTTCTTTGGCGTTTTGGAACCTTATATCTTACATATTGGGCACTGTTACTATACTGAGAACCTCCGATTATCATACCATATGTTGTTGTTATTTTCAGATGCAGGTCGCAACCCACAACGATGAGTTTGCGGATATGGTGACAGAGTGAAGGATGATCTTCCTTATGTTTTATCCTACTTTATTTTGTTGTAGTATTCTCTCACCTTTTGTACATATAATGTTGTTGCCTTAGAGGCTTTATTTTTGGAAAACTTTGAGAGATAGGTCGCTGCTGTTTTAAATTTCAAAACTTTATTGTGTTCGGTTTGACTAGCCGGCCTAAACTCCGCAAGTTGTGACTGGTCCTCTTTTTGTATATCTTACTTATATATATATATTGCTTACTTTAATCATTACCTTGTGTATTTTGGAGCTATCTACAAGGTTTTATATGTATTATAATTTGTTCTGTTCGTACCTACGTGCTTAGTTACTGTGTGGGAATGTTTCACATTTTGTAATTTCGTTTTATGCGACTTTGAGATTTATTCCTTCATCGTACTTCCTAGTTATATATATTCTTGGACATATATTATATGTTATAAGCTTTAGAACTGTCGTGGCACTTTGTTATCCTTTGCCTTACGGCTAGAGGTAAGACTTAGGGTAACGGAGTGTTACATAAGGAGGACGCTTGGCTCATATACTGCACCCACTCCTGACTTTTATGGGCGCAGTATAGCTATACCTGCCATTGGTGCAGATAATTTTGAGCTTAAGCCTTAATTGATCACTCTGGTGCAGCAGAATTGCCAGTTTCATGGACTCTCGTAGGAAGATATAATCTTATTCATCTCTAACTTCTTACAGATCTGTGACACTGTGGAGATGAATGGAGTGAATCTTAAAGTCTACAAGCTCATGCTCTTCCCATTTGATGTAAGGGATAGAGCAAAACAGTGGCTTGATTCTCAGCCCAAGGAGAGCCTAGACACGTGGGACAAGGTGGTCATTAGATTTTTGACCTAATTTTTCCACTTCAAAAGCTGACTAAGCTTAGGGTGGATGTCCAGACCTTCAGACAGAAAGATGGAGAGTCCCTTTACGAGGCCTGGGAGAGATACAAGCCGATGATCAGGAGGTGTCCTCCTGACATATTTTTTGAATGGACCAGGCTGTAGATCTTATATGATGGCCTCTCTGAGATGGCCAAGAAGTTATTGGACAACTCTATAGGTGGTTCCTTGCACACGAAGAAAACGCCTGAAGAGGTAAATGAGCTTATTGAGATGGTTGCTAACAACCAATATCTATACATTTCTGAAAGGAACCCTGTGAACTCTGGGACTGTGATGACAAGTCATCTTATGCTAGCTTTTTAAGCATTTTTCACTTGTTTCATTAGGTTTTATGAACTTTCTTGCACTATAAGTAAGAGATTTGGAGTGGATTTTCATGGTTATGTTAAATCAATCAACCATTATTTAATTAACACAAAATCATAAGGTTTAAGTTAGAATTAGTTAATTTTATGAAGGATTTAGAAACCTTGTGAATTTGGTGATACTTTGATATGTTTATTTGGTTGCTTGTAGGAGAAGAAAAGAAAGAACCATGAAAGCGTGCTCAACCAAAGCGTGGCCCATGATACTAAAGCGTAACGCTCAACTAAGGAACAAGGAGCGCTCACTAAGCCAGCACAGCGTTCAAAGAGTGAACGCTAGTGGAGAGGCCAAGACACAAGTCCAAGCAGAGCGCTCGAATGTACACAACGGAGCGCTCAACAAAAAGCACTCAAACAGCGCTCAATTGAAGAGAGAAGCTAGGCACAACACTCACAAAGTGGTAGCGCCAAGGATTAAAGAGAGGGCAAGGCGCTACAAGGGACCAGCGCTCAAATACCTGAGTGCTACGTTCAAACTAGTTAACGTTTTCATGGCCCATGAAGAGAAAAGCAAAGCTTGCACAAGGCAGCAAAGTAGCGCTATGTTGGAAACTTCCAACTGAGCGCTGAGGAAATTGCAAGCATACAAGGAAACCCACAAAGTGAAACAGCCAGGGTTCAAAAAGGGAACCAAACACGAAAGGGGCGTTACGTTCAAAACTCCCTACTGAGCGCTATGTATGGGCACGAGGAAGGCTCGAAGGGGGAGCACAAGGAGCATGTGTAGCGCTACATTCATTCTCCTCACTGAGTGCTCCACTGGAGCTAGCACCCTTGGTCCACTTTCAATCAAAAGCCATCTTAGATCCACTTCTTCACCAATTTGAAAAGCCCACTCCAAGTTCTGAAAACCAAAAATAGAAAGTGTATAAATAGGAGTTAATTTGATTTGTAAAGGACCTTTTGCTCATTTTTAGTTGGACCTTTAGCTCATTTTTTTAGTTTTCACTTTTAATTTTCATTTGTCTTTGAATTTGGGATTTAGGAATTGGATCTAGCCTGCTATTTTCATTTTCTTTTCTTCTGTAACTTCCACTTTATGTTCTGGGTTTTGAATTGAGATTGAAGAGCTCCATTGATTCTAAATCTGAGAATCACCTTTTACTTTTCTTCTCAATAGTTCTAAGAATTGGATCTAAATCTCCTTTGCTATTTTCATTTTTAATTCATCTGCAATTTCTTTTCTATTTGATCAAAGGAGCAATTGAGATCTAGATCTACTTTCTAGTCTCATTGCTCTTCTTCGATCATCAATTTCTCTTTTAGAATTTCATAATTGAGCTAAGTTTACTTTTTGTTTGTTTCTTCAAGTAATTTTACATTTCTGTTTGGCGAATGAGTTGAATTTCTTCATTTCACAGCTTTCTGATTTATTTTAGCTTGCATTTTCTTGTTCAATTCTGAATCCCAGCACCCAAATTCCTTTACTCTTCAAGCAATTTAAGTTTCTCAGCAATTTAGCTTCAGTAATTTACATTTCTTGCACTTTAAGTTTCTACAATTTACTTTTCTTGAAAGCTAAGTTTCAGCTCTTTTTCTTTCTTACACTTTAAGTTTCTGCAATTTACTTCTTCTGCACTTTAGTTTTCAGCCAATTTACATTATGCACTTTAGTTTACTTTCAATTTCACTTCTGTTAATCAAAATCACTCAATTCATCAAATATTTGCTTAACTAAATTTATCATCTAAATAAAGTTGCTCAATCCATCAATCCCTGTGGGATCGACCTCACTCTTGTGAGTAATTACTACTTAATGCGACCCGGTACACTTGCCGGTGAGTTTGTGTGGAATCATTTTTTCCTCATCAAGTTTTTTGGCGCTGTTGCCGGGGATTGACTTAGATTGACAATGATTAAGTAGGGTGATAATCTATATTAAGCATTTCTTTTTATTTTTACTAAGCACATTAACTGTTTGACATATTGTGTCACCTAACCCTCTAACCACATTCTAGCATTAGAATGTCCATGTTTCATTTGGTTTGTTTGAGATTTTTGCAAGTCATGGAGGCTGAGGTGCATGAAGAGGGAGTGAGCAACAATGCTCAACCTGCAAGAAGGGTGTTGGCCTCTTACACTATCTCCAATCCCAGACATTATGGGAGCAGCATCCTCACCCCAAATGTTCATGCAAATGATTTTGAGTTGAAGCCTCAACTAATCACTTTAGTGCAGAACAATTGTGCTTATCGAGATGACTCTCTTGAAGACCCCAACCAACATTTGTCTATTTTCTTGAGGATTTGTGAAACTGTCAAGACAAATGAGGTACATCCTAACATCTACAAGTTACTTCTATTCCCATTTTCTTTGAGGGACAATGCTGCTCAATGGCGGGAAAACTTTCCTAAGGAGAGCATCAACAATTGGGATGATTTGGTGAGCAAATTCCTATCTAAGTTCTACCCACCTCAAAGGATCATCAAGCTGAAAACAAAGGTGCAAACCTTCATACAAAAGGAGGGAGAATCACTCTATGAGGCATGGGAACGATATAAGGCCCTGATAAGGAAATGTCCACCTGAGATGTTCAGTGAGTGGGTGAAACTTCAAAACTTTTATGAAGGATTGACCCTGAAATCAAGAAAAGCATTAAATTACTCCTCTGGAGGTTCACTTCAGATGATGAAAACTGCCCAAGAAGCACAAGATCTCATTGATATGGTGGCCAACAATCAATATTTTTACTCATCTGAGAGGCACCATGACACAAATCCAAAGAGAGGAGTGATGGGACTTGAAGGAGTAAGTGCAATGTAGACTCAAAACAAGCAGATGCATCAACAACTTCAGCAACAAATGGAGATAATTACTAAGAGAATTGATGGACTGCAACTTGCTGCAGTGAATACACAAAGCCAATCTCAAATCTCACATGGATGGAATTGATCTGAAGGAGGTCTTGGGACACTCAACTATGAGCAATAAAGGCCTAAACAGATACAAAACATGAACAACACCTCAAGTTCATGCCAACATGACTTCCACGGTGATACACACAATCCATCTTGGAGAACTCATTCTAACGTGAGGTGGGTGAGCATCAGAATCAAGGACAAAGGGACTTCAACTCCAACAATTTTGGCAACACAAACAAACACAATCAATCCCCTACTAATAACAACCACTACACACAACCACAAGACACACATACCCAACCTCATCACACTTCACAAACCCCCAAAACCACTTCTCTATACCACCACTTAATCCACAAAACAACTCCTCCAATTTTTCAAACAATTTCCACCAACAACCATCACAACCCATATAGCCCCATCCAGAATCTCAAAGGATCTCCAACTTAGAAATGTTGATGAAAAAACTCATTAAAACTCAAGAGATGGCCTGACAAGATCAAGAAGCTTCAATCAATAATTTTGAGATACACATGGAACAAATGGCTAAACAAATTGCTGAGATGGGTGAGAAACAAGCAAAAGCCTTCCCTTGTGCCACTGAAGGCCCAAGAGACAAAGGAAAAGCTACAAAATGGGAGGAGCAAAGCAATCATAGCAAGAAGTGAGAAGACTATGGACAAGGAAGCTATCATTCAAAGAGAACACCATAGAGAAGCTCCACAAGAAGAGACAGAGGAGAGAAGTAAAGAGGATCAGAAGACCAAGAATGCATAAAGCTCAGAAGGAAACAAGAGCATCAATGAACCACAGTTGCAAGAGAAGAAGGAAGGGGTGAATCCATATGTCCCCAAACTTCCATACCCTCAGGTTCAAGAAAGAAAACGAGGATAAGC
Organism: Arachis duranensis; assembly: GCF_000817695.3. NCBI lineage: Eukaryota > Viridiplantae > Streptophyta > Magnoliopsida > Fabales > Fabaceae > Arachis > Arachis duranensis. Next base: position 50,777,086 of record NC_029772.3, on the reverse strand, counting down.
AATACTCAAAATTTTTGGACATATTCAAAACACTCAGCATCAATATTTCTTTTTAGAAGTACTTGAACAGATGCCATTATATGCCAAATTTATGAAAGAAGTGCTAACAAAGAAAAGATCCTTGAAAGAAGGACAAACTGTTGAGATGACAATGGAGTTTAGCGCTATCCTCCAAAGAGGTTTACCAGAGAAGAAATATGATCCTGGAAGGTTTTATATACCTTGTACCATAGGAAACATAACTATTGAGAAATCATTCTGTGACCTTGGTGCAAGCATAAACTTGATGCCTCTATCTCTTATGAGGAAACTTCAAATTCTTGAGCTGAAATCCACTTGAATAGCTCTCCAAATGGCGGACAAATCCATTAAGCAAGCACTGGGAGTTGTGGAGAATGTGCTGGTAAAAGTGGGAAAATTCTTTCTCCCTGCTGACTTTGTTATCTTAGATATGAAAGAGGACCCTAACACTCACATCATCCTGGGGAGGCCTTTTCTAGCTACGGGCAGAGCATTGATAGATGTTGAAAAAGGGGAATTGTTGCTAAGAGTGCATGTGGAGCACCTAGCATTTCATGTCTTCAAGACTTTACATGAGCCCACTCAAGAAGAAGAATGCCAGAAGGATAAGGCCAGAGATCATAGCTCAAAGGAGACAATTAAGAAGTCAAATCCAAGTTGTCTAAACCCATGCTTTAAAGAAGTAGAGATGGTGCAACAGACCAAAGAAGTCATGAAGGAACTAGATCCAAAACCCCCAGATAAAAAAACCATCAAGGCATGAATCATCTTTTGAGGAAGAAAAGAAGAAGAGGCCAAGAGGATGGAGAAACAAGAAAATCCCCACTGAAGGCATCTCACCAGGGGATAAACTGATGTTAAACACCCAACCAATGAAGGTGTCTCCACAATTGTCTGAGTTCTATACTGTGAACCGGATCCTTTCACTTGAACACCTAGAGATCATCAAATAGGAGACCGGAAGAAGGCACTATGATTTTCAATCTCCATGATCAAAGGACAAGATGTCAAGTTAGTGATATTAAAAGACCACTTGTTGGGAGGCAACCCAACCAGAGGTAGTTTTCTTTCCAAGGAGCTAAGTTTGGTGTTGTATACCAAAATAATTTAAGGGTGAATGAAGGATGCTAAGTTTGGTATTCCACCAAAAATCTCATTTGAAAACACATTCTCACTTTCTGCATAAATAGTTGCTAGCTCCAAGCAATCAGAGAAACTACTTAGCCATTGTCTGTTTTCTAGTTTTTAGTTTTGTGACCTTCAGCAAAGGAACAAAGTTTCATATAAATGGTTGACTTGTTGCATAAGAAACATTGGCAAGGAACTAAGTTTGGTGTTCACACACCAAAGTAAGTTCAAAAGCCTACAAACAAATTCTACATATTAACTATTACCTAAGGGCTTGGAAAACAAGCAACTTCTAAGGATTGTGTAGGAAAACATTCAACCTTGAGAAGGAATCTGCATCATCATCCCAAGGAGGTACAACAGAGAGAAATAATGATGACAGAAGAAAAGCTGAGAGACATTCCCAGGTTGTATTGACACTTAATCCTTTTTGCTGTGTTTTAACTTGGAGATTCCTATATGTCTTGCTGAAGTGTTCAATTAGGTGTAAGTGGAGATGTTTGCTAAGAATGCTAGCCTGCATTGTGCTTGTTATCAATCATTTGCTTAAATTCTATTTTGTTTCCTTCTGCATGAATAAAAGAAAAATGTTTGACACAGAAAGTGATTGTCCAATGTTGTAGGAATTAGAATGAAATTCAGTGGTGGTACTTGTTTGATTTAATGATTAGCTCAATAATAAAAGTTGCATAATTAAATGTTCCTTGAAGTGTGAATTAGGTTGCTGCTATAAAGCCTTTTATTAATGAATATCCCCTTGAGAATGATCAAAGTAAGAAAGAAAAAGAAAAGAAAAGCCAAGAATTGGCAAAGAAACAAACAATAAGGCTAGACACCAATAGCTTGGACCTTAGGACATATGCATGTGGTGCTTTTGTACTAGGATATGCTTGGACAATTAGGTTCTGAGGAGTATTTTAAAACTTGGCCACTTGGATTAACTAATCTGGGATTGCCAACCGAAAGTTCATTATCAAGAGCAACCTAGTTACAAAGCATTTAGTGATCCAAAGAGATGCTGGGCATTAATGTTCCTAGGAAGAAATTGTAAGCCAAGTGTCTGTGGTGAAGAAGTGTTGAGCAAAAATTGTGCCAAAAGGCTGCTGAAACACTTGCCACCAAGCTTTCATTAAGAAATAAGCTTTCTAAGCAAAAGAAAGAAAGAAAAAGCTAGCAGGGATCAATCCAAAAGGAAGGCATTATAGCAGCAACTCTAGTGAACTATCAAAGAGACATTCCATATCAGATAGCTAAGAATAATTGAGCTACATTTGTCTGCATAAAACCCCATGAACCAAGTTCAATTATCTGCTAAATAAGGACATGTATGCTTCTCTGTTTTATTTCATTTCTTCTTATGTTTAGTGCTTGCTTGGGGACAAGCAAGATTTAAGTTTGGTGTTGTGATGACAAGTCATCTTATACTAGCTTTTCAAGAATTTTTCACTTGTTTCACTAGGTTTTATGCACTTTCTTGAACTATAAGTAAGTGATTTGGAGTGGATTTTCATGGTTATGTTAAATCAATCAACCATTATTTAATTAACACAAAATCATAAGGTTTAAGCTAGAATTAGTTAATTTTATGAAGGATTTAGAAACCTTGTGAATTTGGTGATACTTTGATATGTTTATTTGGTTGCTTGTAGGAGAATAAAAGAAAGAACCATGAAAGCGTGCTCAATCAAAGCGTGGCCCATGATACTAAAGCGTAGCACTCAACCAAGGAATAAGGAGCGCTCACTAAGCCAGCATAGCGTTCAAAGAGTGAACGCCGGTGGAAAGGCCAAGACACAAGGCCAAGCATAGCGCTCGAATGCACACAACGAAGCACTCAACAAAAAGCACTCAAACAAGGCCAGCGCTCAATTGAAGAGAGCGCTACGTTCAATTGATTGAACGTTTTCGGGCATGGCTCAAAAGAGAAGCTAGGCGCAACACTCACAAAGTGGTAGCGCCAAGGATCGAAGAGAGGGCAAGGCGCTACAAGGCACCAGCGCTCAAATACCTGAGCGCTACGTTCAAACTAGTGAACGTTTTCATGGCCCATGAAGAGAAAAGCAAAGCTTGCACAAGGCAGCAAAGTAGCGCTATGTTGGAAACTTCCAACTGAGCGCTGAGGAAATTGCAAGCATACAAGGAAACCCACAAAGTGAAATAGCCAGGGTTCAAAGAGGGAACCAAACACGAAAGGGGCATTACATTCAAAACTCCCCACTGAGCGCTATGTATGGGCACGAGGAAGGCTCGAAGGGGGAGCAGAGGGAGCATGTGTAGCGCTACGTTCATTCTCCTCACTGAGCGCTCCACTGGAGCTAGCACCCTTGGTCCACTTTCAATCAAAAGCCATCTTAGATCCACTTCTTCACCAATTTGAAAAGCCCACTCCAAGTTCTGAAAACCAAAAATAGAAAGTGTATAAATAGGAGTTAATTTGATTTGTAAAGGACCTTTTGCTCATTTTTAGTTGGACCTTTAGCTCATTTTTTTAGTTTTCACTTTTAATTTCCATTTGTCTTTGGATTTGGGATTTGGGAATTGGATCTAGCCTGCTGTTTTCATTTTCTTTTCTTCTGCAACTTCTACTTTATGTTCTGGGTTTTGAATTGAGATTGAAGAGCTCCATTAATTCTAAATCTGAGAATTACCTTTTGCTTTTCTTCTCAATAGTTCTAAGAATTGGATCTAAATCTCCTTTGTTGTTTTCTTTTTTAATTCATCTGCAATTTCTTTTCTGTTTGATCAAAGGAGCAATTGAGATCTAGATCTACTTTCTAATCTCATTGCTCTTCTTCGATCATCAATTTCTCTTTTAGAATTTCATAATTGAGCTAAGTTTACTTTCTCTTTGTTTCTTCAAGTAATTTTACATTTCTGTTTGGTGAATGAGTTGAATTTCTTCATTTCACAGCTTTCTGATTTACTTTAGCTTGCATTTTCTTGTTCAATTCTGAATCCTAGCACCCAAATCCCTTTACTCTTCAAGCAATTTAAGTTTCTCAACAATTTAGATTCAGCAATTTATATTTTTTGCACTTTAAGTTTCTGCAATTTACTTTTCTTGCAATCTAAGTTTCAGCTATTTTACTTTCTTGCACTTTAAGTTCTGCAATTTACTTTTTCTGCACTTTAGTTTTCAGCCAATTTACATTCAGCACTTTAGTTTACTTGCAATTTCACTTCTGTTAATCAAAATCACTCAAATCATCAAATATTTGCTTAACTAAATTCATGACCTAACTAAAGTTGCTCAATCCATCAATCCCTGTGGGATCGACCTCACTCTTGTGAGTAATTACTACTTGATGTGACTCGGTACACTTGCCGGTGAGTTTGTGTAGAATCGTTTTTCCCTCATCAGACTACTCAGAAGAAAAGAGTCATAGAGGTAGACACACTGGATGCCATTTTGGCTCAAAATAAGATCATGTTCCAGCAAATTAGTATGATCTCTTAGCACTTGATTGGGATGTAAGTCTCAGCTGTTAACACTCAAGATGCATCCTATGACATGACTGAAAGCTACAACCAAGAGGACGCTTATGGCTATGCTCAACCTGCCACTGAGCAAATAAATTATATGGGAAATCCCTCCAGAAACCTCAATAATGATCCCTATGCCAATACATTCAATCAGGGATGGAGGAATCACCCTAACTTTGGGTGGAGAGAGCAGCCACAGAAGCCCCAAAAAATTTTCAACAACAACCAGGGTGTCTCCAATCAGAATGGGTTTAACAACCAGCAACTTCATCCATCTCAGCAGCAACAAGGACACTCTCAGAGCCAAGACACTCCTGACTTAGCCACAATAGTTTCTGAACTTTGCAACACCACTCACAACTTTATGCATGAGACAAGAGCTTCAATTCAGAACTTATAAGTACAAGTGGGTCAGTTGAGCAAGAGAATACCTGAGAGACCTCCTAACATTCTTCCCAGTAACACAGAAGCAAATCCAAGGGAAGAGTGTAAGGCCCTTGCCATGGCCAAGGAGGCCGAGTGGTGCACGAAAATTACACTCACACTTTATAATTCTGGATAACTAACCAGCAAGTGTACTGGGTCATCCAAGTAATACCTTACGTGAGTAAGGGTCGATCCCACGGAGATTGCCAGCTTGAAGCAAGCTATGGTTATTTTATTATTCTTAGTCAGGATATCAATAGTGGTTCTTAGATTTAATTGCGAAAAGTAAAAGAGCATGAATTAAATGATACTTGTTGTGTAGTAATGGAGAACAGGTTGAGGTTTTGGAGATGCTCTGTCCTCTGAATTTCTGCTTTCCTACTGTCTTCTTCTTCCTGCACGCAGGTCTCCTTCCATGGCAAGCTGTATGTTGGTGGATCACCGTTGTCAATGGCTACCAGCCGTCCTCTCAGGGAAAAGGGTCCATGTACATGGCTAATCATCTGTTGGTTCTCACTAATATTGGAATAGGATCCATTGATCCTTTTGCACACTGTCACTGTGCCCAGCATTCATGAGTTTGAAGCTCGTCACAGTCATCCCTTTCCATATCCTACTCGGAATACTAGCGATCGGATTTCTATCGGTAAAGAAATTCACAAATATAATCGCGTTGTAAGTATAGTTTCTAAACCAACAAAAATCCTTTCGTACAAAAGTTTTGGTTGTCACAAGTAACAAAATCCAATAAAATTTATAAACCGAAGTATTTAAACCTCGGGTCATCTTCTCAAGGAATTGCAGGGAAGTATGATTTATTATTGGTTATGGAAAAAGGTATATTTTAGTGTTTTTGAAATAGAGAACAGGTAATTTAAATGGCAAAAAAAATCCTAAATCCTTTAAGAGGAATCCTAATCCTAAATCCTAAGAGAGAGGAGAGAGCCTCTCTCTCTCTAAAAACTACATCTAAAAACCTAAAATTATGAATTATCAACTTATGCTCCGTATGAATTGAGTCTCTGCATGTTCCCTAACTTTATTCTGTGTTTCTAGGCCAAAAATTGGGTCAAAACGCGGCCCAAAATCGTCCCCAGCATTTCCTAAATTTTTTGCAGATCGCGCATGTCACACATACGCGTCGGTCATGCGTACGCGTCGTTTGATGATTTTCCTCTCCATGCGTGTGCGTCAGGCACGCGCTCGCGTTAGGCACGCGCTCACGTCATTTGCACAAACTCCAATCCACGCGTACACGTCAAGCACGCGTACGCGTCGCTATGATTTTGTCCAAATCACGCGCACGCGTCAGCCATGCATGTGCGTCGCTGTTCGCTGGTTGTCTCCTTTATTTCTTGTGCTCCTTCCCTTTTTGCAAGCTTCCTCTCCATTCTCTAAGCCATTCCTGCCCTATGAAGTCTGAAACACTTAACACACGGATCACGGCATCGAATGGTATAAAGGAGAATTAAAATACACAATAAAAAGATCTCTAGGAAGCGGGTTTTCAACCATGGAATAAGTTTGGGAAGGAATTGTAAAATCATGCAAATCATATGAATAAGTGGGCAAGAATTTGATAAAAACCACTCAATTAAAGACAATATAAACCATAAAATAGTGGTTTATCAACCTCCCCACACTTAAACATTAGCATGTCCTCATGCTTAGCTTAAGGAGATAAAATAAATGAGTAGGGAAAAAGCAAGACTCATGCAATGAAACCTATGAATGTGAATGCAACTACATGCTAAGATGTTACTTGGTTAAAAGCAAACAAGTTCTTCAAGACAACTACAAACCAAATTCCACTAATTCAAATCGTACAATAAAAAGCAAGTAAACTTGTAAGAAGATAGCTCATGAAAGCAGGGAACATAGAATTAAGCACTGAACCCTTACTGGTAGTGTATATCACTCTAACGCTCAAGTGTCTAGGGTCAATCACTCTACTCTTCCCTAGTCATGCTTTCTCAACCTTGTTCTTCATCTAACCAATCAACAAATATTTAGCATACCAATACAAACATCATGAGGTCTTTTTAGGGTTGTAATGAGGCTAAGGTAAAGGTAAGGATACATGTATGGCCAAGTGAGCTATAATATGAATCTTTGACTAACCTAAGCTCTTACTTAACACACACACATACTCTATGTAATTCTAAAAATCACACCTAGCCACCCATAATTCCCACTTTTGTATAATTCCCATACTCATGTACCAATTTTTTTTATATTTCTTTACTTTTATCACATGTGCATTGATCTTTATTAAAGCTTAACATTGAGGTAATTTTATCCCCTTATTCACTTACTTATTATTATTATTTTTTGAAATCATAACTTATCAATGCACATGAATTTTTAATTTTTTAGTTATTTTGGTTTTTTTCATGAGTAGGTTCCCAAATTCCCAATATTCGAATAAATTAGAAATATGATACATTCCCTTATTAACCCATGTTTCCACAGTTTTCCCACACTTAGTTGATGCACAATATCTATCTTAAGCTAACCAAAGATTCAATTGGGGTATTTAATTGTTTTTTCGCTTAAGGCTAGTGATGTGGTAAAATATAGAATAAATGGGATTAAAAGGCTCAAAGTGGCTAATAAGGGTGACATAAAAGGGTAGGCTTATTTGGGAGAAGTGAGCTAAAACAAGTAATGGCCTCAATCATATGCAAGCATATAAATACACTAAATAATGGACGTATAGAATGGAACAAAGCAAAAATTGCAATCATAGAGAAGAAAACACACAAGAATAAAATATTTATGGTTAAATAATGTAACCATATAAATAAGCTCAAAATCTCACAGGTTGTGTGTTTTTTGGCTCAAAAAACCATGTTCTAAATACAACTTTAAACAAATTTAACACATAGAAAATTTTAATTTTTAATTTAAATTAGTGAAATTTTTCAAAAATAGGGTCCTAGAAAGAAACTTATTATTTTTCAACCAAGTAGTACTTAAATGCAAACAATCAACTACACATGCAATCTATTATGCAATGCAACAATGAACTAATAAAGAAAATAAGACATTGGTGTTGAGAAAAGAATAACTAACCCATGGAGATCGGTATAGACCTCCCCACACTTAAAGATTGCACTCGGTACATGCAGAGATGTGCAAGTGGGCGGGGGTTGTGGTTTCTCAACCGGTGCTCCTTTCGTTCCGCTCTTCGCCAGTGGTTTGTTAGAGGCTTTCTCTTTACCCTTTTTGGTGGCCATCCTGAAAGGGAAAAGAGAAGTAGCATGTAAGTCCAAGGGTTAGAGCAAGGAAGAGGACAGTGCAAGTAATAATCGATGCCCAGGTAAGGAAAATAGTGAACAAAAGACATGGTCGCGATTCCATGTGATCAGTTCGTCAATGGAAATATAGCAAGGCATGGTAAGTATTTGATGCAAGATGTTTATTAGCATGTTGGGAAAGGCATGAGTAGCATAGATCAAGCATCAAAAATTAAAAATGTATTATTACTCGTAACAAACCAACAATTAATATGAATTGTCAAACAACTCCATAATAATCCACAAGCAATAGTATAAGACCCAAATAAAGTTCCAACACCAACATAAAAATGCATGAAAAAGAAAGAAAAAGAGACCATAAATAATTATGCTAAAAAGAAAATTAAGAAGAAAGAAAAATAATTAAATACAGTAATTAAAAGATGAATGAAAGTATGCAAATAAATTAAGTAGAAGAAAGTGAAAGAGAATAGGGATGAGAAGTTAAAGGGATGAAGAAGAAGTAAGTAAGAAGGGAGGAAGGAAAAATTAGGATTGGGGAAGAAAAGATAAGATTTCTGGCGTTGAGCTGGATAAACTGTGCGTTGCATGCGACGCGGACGCATGGGTCACGCGTTCGCGTGGTATCCAAGATCTTCTAGTGTCGCGTGACTTGATTTGCACTAGTGGCGCGAGAGCAACTGCGCGCTCGCGCAACTCTCAGTCTCAAACATCTATTTGCCAAAATTTAGGGTGACGCGTGTGAGTGGGTGATGCGCACGCGTGCATGGCCTTTCTTTTGAAATGACGCAGACGCGTGGGGCATGCGTTCACGTGGTAGGGCTTGTGCTTCTAGCATGGTTCCAGCCCCACTCCATCACACTTGCTGTCATACACCCATTTACGTCGATTTAGCGGGGTCACGCGTGCGCGTGGGTGACGTGCACGCGTGGATGGCTGGATTCGCAAACAACGTGGGCGCGTCAGAGACGCGTTCGCGTGGGCGTGTTTGTGCCTGAGGCACGCCTCCAGCCACGCTCCCGCGTGACTTTTGATGAGCGGAAAATTTATACGCTTTTTGGCATTGTTTTAGTATGTTTTTAGTATATTTTAGTTAGTTTTTAGTATACTTTTATTAGTTTTTAGTTAAAATTCACTTTTCTGGACTTTACTATGAGTTTGTGTGTTTTTTTTGTGATTTCAGGTATTTTCTGGTTGAAATTGAGGGTCCTGAGCAAAAATCTGATTCAGAGGTTGAAAGGACTGCAGATGCTGTTGGATTCTGACCTCCCTGCACTCGAAGTGGATTTTCTGGAGCTACAGAAGCCCAATTGGCGTGCTCTCAAAGGCGTTGGAAAGTAGACATCCTGGGCTTTCTAGAAATGTATAATAGTCCATACTTTGCCCGAGATTTGATGGCCCAAACTGGCGTTGCAAATCAGCTTCAGAATTCCCAGCGTTTAACGCTGGAACTGGCATAAAAATTGGAGTTAAACGCCCAAACTGGCATAAAAGCTGGCGTTTAACTCCAGAAAAAGTCTCTACACATGAAAGCTTCAATGCTCAGCCCAAGCACACACTAAGTGGACCCAGAAGTGGATTTTTACGTCATTTACTCATTTCTGTATACCCTAGGTTACTAG
>NC_029772.3:50763058-50766903 GCF_000817695.3 Arachis duranensis | reverse complement strand
CTGTGGTATTCTGAGTAGGATTCAAGGATTGAATGACTGTGACGAGCTTCAAACTCCTGAGGGCTGGGCGTTAGTGACAGACGCAAAAGAATCAGTGGATTCTATTCCAACCCGATTGAGAACCGACAGATGATTAGCCGTGCTGTGACAGAGCGCGTTGAACATTTTCACTGAGAGGATGGGAGGTAACCATTGACAACGGTGAAACCCTACATACAGCTTGCCGTGGAAGGAGCCTTGCGTGCTTGAAGAAGAAGACAGTAGGGAAGCAGAGATTCAGAAGATAGAGCATCTCCAAAACCTCAACCTGTTCTCCATTACTGCAAAACAAGTATTTATTTCATGTTCTTTTACTTTTTACAATCAACCCTGATAATTATTGATATCCTGACTAAGAGTTACAAGATAACCATAGCTTGCTTCAGCCGACAATCTCCGTGGGATCGACCCTTACTCACGTAAGGTATTACTTGGACGACCCAGTGCACTTGCTAGTTAGTTGTGCGGAATTCCAAAAGTGTGATTGCAATTTCGTGCACCAAGTTTTTGGCGCCGTTGCCGGGGATTGTTCGAGTTTGGACAACTGACGGCTTATCTTGTTGCTTAGATTAGGACTGTTTTATTTTAGTTGGTTTAGAGTCTTTTATTTGAGTTCAGTTTCATATTTTAAGTTTGGTGTCAATTGCATGCTTTTGTTTTCTTTTGATTTTTTGAATTTACATGTCCCTAGTCCCTTTGTGATCTTTAAAAATTTTAAGTTTGGTGTCTTCTTTTTGTTTTCCTTTAAGTTTTCGAAAATTTGTGTCTGATTTTCTAAAAATTTTAAGTTTGGTGTCATTTTGTTGTTTTTCTCTTTCCTCATTTCAAAAAAATCAAATCTTTTTTTCAAAATAATTTTCAATCATATCTTTTCTATTGCTAATTCCAAAATCTTTTTAACTAATTAATTGATTTAGTTTTCAATTTGCTTTGATCTTATTTTCTTTTAGTTTTCGAAAATTTGTTTTGTTTTCCTTTTGTTTTATTTTATTTTTTTGGTCAATTCAAAAAAAAATATATTTTACTTTACTTGTGAATTCATATCATATTTCCTTTCTCCATCATGGATCTAAGTGGAATTGAGCAGTCCAGAAAGACTCTGGGGTCATATGCTAACCCCATTACAGCTGCATATGGGAGTAGCATCTGTATACCTCCCATCAAAGCAAGCAGCTTTGAGCTAAATCCTCAACTCATTATCATGGTGCAGCAAAATTGCCAATATTTCGATCTTCCACAGGAAGAACCTACTGAGTTTCTGGTACAGTTCTTACAAATTGCTGACACAGTACGTGATAAAGAGGTGGATCAGGATGTCTACAGACTATTACTGTTTTCATTTGCTGTAAAAGATCAAGCTAAGAGGTGGTTGAATAACCAACCTACAGCAAGCATAAAGACATGGAAACAGTTATCAGACAAATTCCTGAATCAATTTTACCCTCCAAAAAGGATGACACAGCTAAGGCTGGACATCCAAGGCTTCAAACAAGAGGATAATGAATCCCTTTATAATGCCTGGGAGAGGTATAGATGTATGTTAAGAAAATGCCCCTTTGAAATATTTTCAGAGTGGGTACAACTAGACATCTTCTACTATGGGCTTACAGAAAAAGCTCAGATGTCATTAGACCACTCGGCTGGTGGATCTATACACATGAGGAAGACAATTGAAGAGGCTCAAGAGCTTATAGATACTGTTACTAGAAATCAATGTTTGTACGCTAGCACTGAGTTCTCTACAAAAGAGGAAGCTATGGCAGTAGCCACTGATCCTAACCCTCAAGAACAGATGATTGAGCTTAATCAGCAATTACACCTGATGATAAAACAGTTAGCAGAATTTAAAGAGATGCTCCAAGAAACTAAAATTGCTAACAAGAACATAGAATCTCAGTTGAATCAGGCAAAACAGCAGCTATCTAAACAGATAACAGCAGAATGCCAAGCAGTTCAACTGAGGAGTGGGAAGACATTGAATAACACTGCTCAAAGTAGCAAAAAGCCAAATAAGGAACAATTGACAGAGGATGACCAAACCACTGTCCAAAATCCCTCTGAGGACAGTAAGAGCCCAGAGAGGAATACTTTTGGCGTTCAAACGCCAGAAAAAGGGGGGAAAGCTGGCGTTAAACGCCCATTCCCTACCCAGTTCTGGCGTTCAAATGCCAGAAAAGGGGGAAAAGTTGGCGTTAAATGCCCAATCTTCACCCAATCCTGGCGATCAAATGCCAGGGGGGAATCAGACACCTAAGAGTGCTGATAGTAATCCCTCTAAAAAGGCTTCTCCAACCACTTCTGTAAGGAATAAACCTGCAGCAACTAAGGTTGAAGAATATAAAGCCAAGATGCCTTATCCTCAGAAACTCCGCCAAGCGGAACAGGATAAGCAATTTGCCCGCTTTGCAGACTATCTAAGGACTCTTGAAATAAAGATTCCGTTTGCAGAGGCACTTGAGCAAATACCTTCTTATGCTAAGTTCATGAAAGAGATCTTAAGTCATAAGAAGGATTGGAGAGAAACTGAAAAAGTATTTCTCACTGAAGAATGCAGTGCAGTCATTCTGAAAAGCTTACCAGAAAAGCTTCAAGATCCAGAAAGCTTTATGATACCATGCACATTAGAAGGTGCTTGCACCAAGACAGCCCTATGTGATCTTGGAGCAAGCATCAATCTAATACCTGCATCCACTATCAGAAAGCTTGGCTTGACTGAAGAAGTCAAACCAACCAGAATATGCCTCCAACTTGATCTCATTGATGTACAAAAAGGGGAAGTAACCCTGAGAGTCAATGAGGATGAGTTCAAGTTGAATGCTGTAAAAGCTATGCAGCATCCAGACACACCAAATGACTGCATGGGCACAGACATTATTGACTCTTTGGTGGAAGAGGTCAATATGACTGAAAGTCTAGAATCAGAGCTAGAGGACATCTTCAAGGATGTTCAACTTGATCAGGAAGAACCAGAGGAAACAAAAGAATTTTTGAAAATTCCTCAGGAGGAGGATAAGCCTCCCAAACCTGAACTCAAACCACTACCACCATCCCTGAAGTATGCATTTCTGGGAGAGGGTGACACTTTTCCAGTGATTATAAGCTCTGCTTTAAATCCACAGGAAGAGGAAGCACTAATTCAAGTGCTAAGGACACACAAGACAACTCTTGGGTGGTCCATAAGTGATCTTAAGGGCATTAGCCCAGCAAGATGCATGCACAAGATCCTATTGGAGGATAATGCCAAACCAGTGGTCCAACCACAAAGGCGGCTAAATCCAGCCATGAAGGAGGTGGTGTAGAAAGAGGTCACTAAATTACTAGAGGCTGGGATTATTTATCCTACTTCTGATAGCCCCTGGGTGAGTCCTGTCCAAGTTGTCCCCAAAAAGGGAGGCATGACAGTAGTTCATAATGAAAAAAATAAACTGGTTCCTACAAGAATAGTCACAGGGTGGCGTATGTGTATTGACTACAGAAGACTCAATACAGCCACCAGAAAGGATCATTTTCCTTTACCATTCATAGATCAAATGCTAGAAAGACTAACTGGTCATGATTATTACTGCTTTTTGGATGGCTATTCAGGTTACAACCAAATTGCAGTAGATCCTCAAGACCAAGAGAAAACAGGATTTACTTGCCCTTCTGGCGTGTTTGCCTACAGAAGGATGCCTTTTGGTCTGTGTAATGCTCCTGCAACATTTCAGAGATGCATGCTATCCATCTTCTCTGATATGGTGGAGAAATTCCTGGAAGTCTTCATGGATGACTTCTCAGTATATGGAGACTCATTCAGCTCCTGTCTT
>NC_029772.3:50761737-50762656 GCF_000817695.3 Arachis duranensis | reverse complement strand
ATTTAGTAGGATCAAAAGTGATTGTGTACATTGACCATGCTGCTCTTAAATATCTACTCACAAAGCAGGATTCAAAACCCAGACTCATAAGGTGGGTGCTGCTTCTGCAAGAGTTTGATATAGAAATAAGAGACAGAAAAGGGACAGAGAACCAAGTAGCTGATCATCTATCCCGAATAGAACCAGTAGCTGGGGCGTCCCTCCCTTCTACTAAGATCTCTAAGACTTTCCCAGGTGAGCAACTCTTTGCCATTCAGGAAGCTCCATAGTTTGCAGATATTGCAAATTATAAAGCTGTGAGGTTCATACCATAGGAGTACAACAGAGTGCAAAGAAAGAAATTAATTTCAGATGCCAAGTACTACCTATGGGATGAGCCATATCTCTTTAAGAGATGTGCAGACGGAATGATCCGCAGATGTGTACCCAGAGAAGAAGCACAAAGGATCCTGTGGCATTGCCATGGATCACAGTATGGGGGACATTTTGGAAGTGAGCGAACAGCCACTAAGGTCCTCCAATGTGGCTTCTACTGGCCTACTCTCTATAGAGATGCCCGAAAGTTTGTGCGTAACTGTGACAGCTGCCAAAGAGCTGGTAACTTGCCTCACAGATACGTCATGCCTCAACAAGGGATCTTAGAGATTGAGTTGTTTGATGTGTGGGGAATTGACTTTATGGGTCCATTCCCACCATCATACTCAAACACTTATATTCTGGTGGCAGTGGACTATGTATCTAAATGGGTAGAAGCAATTGCTACACCCACTAATGATACTAAAACCGTGCTAAAATTCCTCCAGAAACACATCTTCAGCAGATTTGGTGTTCCCAGAGCCATAATCAGTGATGGGGGTACTCATTTCTGCAATAAACAGCTTTACTCTGCTATGGTCCGATATGGAATTAGCCACAAAGT
>NC_029772.3:50760380-50761626 GCF_000817695.3 Arachis duranensis | reverse complement strand
ACTGTAATTGCCCGTAGAAAGGATTGGGCAAAGAGCTTGGATGATGCTCTGTGGGCATACAGAACAGCATTCAAGACTCCAATAGGAACCTCTCCATACCAACTTGTGTTTGGCAATGTCTGTCATCTGCCCGTGGAACTGGAACATAAAGCCTACTGGGCAACCAGATTCCTAAACCTGGATGCTAAGTTAGCTGGTGAAAATGGATTACTCCAGCTAAACGAGCTAGATGAATTTAGACTCAGTGCCTTTGAAAATGCAAAGATTTATAAGGAAAAGGCAAAGAAGTGGCATGACAAGAAGTTGTCATCCAGAGTCTTTGAGCCAGGACAAAAAGTTCTGCTCTTCAACTCTAGGCTCAGATTGTTCACAGGAAAACTTAAATCCCACTGGAGGGGTCCGTATGTGATTACAGGAGTATCACCATATGGATATGTTGAGCTTCAGGATAATGATTCTGACAAGAAGTTCATTGTTAATGGACAAAGGATCAAGCATTATCTTGAAAGCAATTTTGAGCAAGAATGCTCAAAACTGAGACTTGAGTGATTCTTAGTGAAGGTCCAGCTAAAGACAGTAAAGAAGCACTTGCTGGGAGGCAACCCAGTGATTAGCAGGGTATCTGTTCTGTTTAATCAAGGTTGATACATATTCTAAAAGGGCAATTATCAAAATTGAAGGAATTCACAAGTTACAGAGGGATTCAGTGCAAAAAGCAGAGAAAAAGAGCTTGCTGGCAAAAAAACGCCAGTAAGGGGTACTTTGGGCGTTAAACGCCAGAATGGGCACCATTCTGGGCGTTTAACGCCAGGTGTGCAGCATCCTGGGCGTTTAGCAAAACACCCAGTGATAAAGGAATTTCTGGCGTTTAACGCCAGCCAGGGTACCTGGCTGGGCGTTAAACGCCCAAATTGGCAAACAAATGGGCGTTAAACGCCAGAATGGATACCATTTTGGGCGTTTAACGCCAGAAAGGCAGGGGGAGGAGATTTTGTTTCCCACTTCAAATTTTTTCAAACTTTCTTGTTTTGAACCCTATTTTTCTGCATAAACACATTACAAACTTTCATCATTCACCTTCCAATTTCAAAAATTAAAATCTTCTTCAAATCTATTTCAAATCCTTTCCTAGGCTCTTTCAAAAACTCAATTATCTCCTCAAATTTTTTCTATATCTTCTCAAATCTCCCTCAAATTTTCGAAAATCTCTCCTCCTCTCCTATTTAAACACGTTCAGCCACCCCCC
>NC_029772.3:50759428-50760345 GCF_000817695.3 Arachis duranensis | reverse complement strand
GCCTCCCTATTTCCCCACACCATTCGAATTTGCTCTTCTCTTTTCTCTCTTCTTTCCTTTCTTTTGCTTGAGGACAAGCAAACCTCTAAGTTTGTGTGCTTTTTCGTGATCACTAAGCCAAGACTCATCAAGATCATGGCTCGTAAGGGAAAATAAACAAATTTAAGAGGAAAGAAAGAGAATAATCCAAAGAATCTTTGGAATCAAGAGAAGTTCTTAACCAAAGAACATGAAGACCATTATCACAAAATAATGGGTCTGAGGTCAGTGATCCCGGAAGTTAAATTCGATCTGAAAGAAGATGAATATCCGGGGATCCAAGAACAAATTCGAAACAGAGGATGGGAAGTTCTAACCAATCCTGAGATAAAGGTTGGAAGAAATATGGTTCAGGAATTCTACTCAAATCTGTGGCTGACAGATAAGCAGAGAATGACTAGAACTGCTTTCCATACTTACAGAACCATGGTCAGAGAGAAAGTTATCTACTTCCATCTGGACAAAATAAGAGAGGTCTTCAAATTACCTCAACTGCAAGATGATCCTGAATCCTTTAATAGGAGAATGGTGAGAGCAGATAAGGGGTTGGATCAAGTTCTAGAGGAAATTTGCCTCCCTGGAACTAAGTGGATAACCAATTCAAAAGGTGTCCCAAACCAACTCAAGAGGGGAGACCTCAAACCAATTGCAAGAGGCTGGCTAGACTTTATTGGGCATTCCATATTGCCCACTAGCAACCATTCTGAGGTCACCATCAAGAGAGCAGTGATGATTCACTGCATTATGCTTGGAAAAGAAGTGGAGGTTCATCATCTGATTGCTTGTGAGATCTACATAATTGCAAATAAGAATTCCACTGAAGCCAAACTGGCTTACCCAAGCTTGATCTCCTTGCTCTATAAAGAAGCTGGGGTGAA
>NC_029772.3:50758560-50759193 GCF_000817695.3 Arachis duranensis | reverse complement strand
CAATAAAATTTAAAGTTCATGTCTTAAAGCTATGAATGTCCTATGAATCCATCACCTCTCTTAAATGAAAAAAAATGCTTTAATCACAAAAGAACAAGAAGTACAGGATTTCGAATTCATCTTTGAAACTAGTTGAATTAGTTGATGTGGTGACAATGCTTTTTGTTTTCTGAATGAATGCTTGAATAGTGCATATGTCTTTTGAATTTGCTGTTTTAAGAATGTTAAAATTGTTGGCTCTTGAAAGAATGAAGGAAAAGGAGAACTGTTATTGAGGATCTGAAAAATCATCAAATTGATTCTTGAAGCAAGAAAAAGTAGTGAATACAAAAAAAAACGAAAAAACGAAAAGAAAAGAAAGAAATAAAGTTGTGATCCAAGGCAAAAAGAGTGTGCTTAAGAACCCTGGACACCTCTGATTGGGGACTCTAGCAAAGCTGAGTCACAATCTGAAAAGGTTCACCCAATTATGTGTCTGTAGCATGTATGTATCTGGTGGTAATACTGGAAGACAGATTGCTTTGGGCCACAGCCAAGACTCATAAAGTAGCTATATTCAAGAATCATCATACTTAACTAGGAGAATCAATAACACTATCTGAATTCTGAGTTCTTATAGATGCCAATCATTCT
>NC_029772.3:50758164-50758337 GCF_000817695.3 Arachis duranensis | reverse complement strand
GTAATGAGCGGATAATTTATACGCTTTTTGGCATTGTTTTAGTATGTTTTTAGTATATTTTAGTTAGTTTTTAGTATACTTTTATTAGTTTTTAGTTAAAATTCACTTTTCTGGACTTTACTATGAGTTTGTGTGTTTTTCTGTGATTTTAGGTATTTTCTGGCTGAAATTGA
>NC_029772.3:50750235-50757589 GCF_000817695.3 Arachis duranensis | reverse complement strand
TGACGAGCTTCAAACTCCTGAGGGCTAGGCGTTAGTGACAGACGCAAAAGAATCAGTGGATTCTATTCCAACCCGATTGAGAACCGACAGATGATTAGCCGTGCTGTGACAGAGCGCGTTGAACATTTTCACTGAGAGGATGGGAGGTAACCATTGACAACGGTGAAACCCTACATACAGCTTGCCATGGAAGGAGCCTTGCGTGCTTGAAGAAGAAGACAATAGGAAAGCAGAGATTCAGAAGATGGAGCATCTCCAAAACCTCAACCTGTTCCCCATTACTGCAGAATAAGTAATTATTTCATGTTCTTTGACTCTTCACAATCAATCCTGATAATTTCTGATATCCTGACTAAGATTTACAAGATAACCATAGCTTGCTTCAGCCGACAATCTCCGTGGGATCAACCCTTACTCATGTAAGGTATTACTTGGACGACCCAGTGCACTTGCTGGTTAGTTGTGCAGAATTGCAAAAGTGTGATTGCAATTTCGTGCACCAACTTTCTGTTCAATTTTTTCTTTTCTTTCTAATGCACCTATGACGCGGACGCGTCAGCGATGCTGGCGCGTCACGTGCTTCCCTTTTTTTATGCAAAATGCAGAATACAATATGCAGATGCAAATGCAGATATTATGATTAATTCCAGGTTTAATAAAATAAAATAAAACTAAAAAACAAACAAAACTAAATAAAATTATAATTGAAAAAGGAACGATCATACCATGGTGGGTTGTCTCCCACCTAGCACTTTTAGTTAAAGTCCTTAAGTTGGACATTTGGTGAGCTCTCTGTTATGGTGACTTGTGCTTAAATTCATCCAAAAATCTCCACCAATGTTTGGAATTCCAGTAGCCTCCGGGATCCCAAACTTTGCTTTTGCACCCATCTTCAAGTTGATCATCATTGTTCCAGCCGGGTGGCAAGCAATTTGAATTCTCACTGAACCATCCAAACAGCTTCCTAGACCCAGTCAGTTGAGCTTTACACCAACCTTTACATTTAAACTTTGAGCTTTCCACCATATTTAATCTTGCATGACAACTCCTACCACTAACCATCTTCCTCTTATTCTTAAAGCCACAAAGAGCTCTAAGTTGCCCATCCGTCTCAAGCAAAGCATACTCAAGTGGGCTAATTAAGCTCAGAGATGAGAGATTTACCCACTTTAATGAAGGGATGGATGGTGATGGCTTTGGGGGAGAAGTCTCTAACAACTTTGGCAAGGTGATTTGCAACTCCATTCCCTTGAGTTCTTCCTTGACAACTTTCACCTCTTTGCAAGCTCCTTCAATATCAACCTCTTTCTCTTGGTAGCTTTCTTCCAATTCGATCTCTTCTTCATTGTTCACCAAGGGCATAGGAGGTTGTGCTTTTTCTTCTTTAATCTCCATGTCAAGTCAATGGGAGAGGATTCAAATGTAGATAAGAATTCATCAATGATTGAATCCATCTCTTGATCATCCCTTTCAAAGTCTTCAACCATGATATGCCTTGGAGGTTGTACACCCTCATCAACATCAATTGCAAACATCTTAGAAAGAGGCTCTATGACTTGAGTTTCCCATGGAGGTTCTACATCTCCTAAGTCTTCAACCACTTATTCCTCTTCAATGGCAGGCATAGCTTCTTCCAATTGTTTCAATACAAAATCGTGTTGCTCACTGTCCACCGGAGTTTCTAAATTCTCCTTCATGCCACGTTCTTCAGTAGATTCTCCATATGAAGCCATGGGGGTTCCTTGAATGTCCGAACATCGGGAATGTAATCGATTTATCGCTTGATCCAGTTGGCGAAGGGTTGCATGAGGTTTTTCCACTGTTTCCTTGAGACGATTCTTTTATTCTTATTGCGCTCGGCTATCATAAGTAGGACCATAGTGCTCTTGGATTGATGGATGTGGAGATGGTGAATATTGAGGTGGTGATTCTTGGGAGTAATTGGGTTGGAATTGGGGTGGTTCTATATCTGGTTCATATGGCTCATAAGGTGGTTGGTATGGTGGTTGAGGGTTAGGGTCATATAGAGGTGAATGGCGGAAAAGGGCTTGTGAGTATGGTGGTCCAAAATCATGTTGAGGGGGGGTTCATAGGCATATGGTGGTGGTTGTTGATAATCAAAAGAGTGCTCACCATAGCCATTGCCTTGATATGCATCACAGAATGGTTGTTGATAGTCCATTGGAGGTGGTTGTTGCCATGAGGGTTGATTAAATCCTTGTGGCTCTTCCCATCTTTGGTTGTTCCATCCTTGATGCATGTTCTCATTGTAATCTCCTCTTCTTGCAACATAATTGTAACCAGACTCATAGCCAAAAGGGTGAGAGTTCATAGTAGTGAGAGAAAATAAAACAAAAATTAATAAAAAAGAAAATATTTACAATAACCAATAATAAGGCACACATTTGCAATTCCCCGGCAACGGCGCCATTTTGACAATCGGATTTCTATCGATAAAGAAATTCACAAATATAATCGCGTTGTAAGTATAGTTTCTAAACCAACAAAAATCCTTTCGTACAAAAGTTTTGGTTGTCACAAGTAACAAAACCCAATAAAATTTATAAACCGAAGTATTTAAACCTCTGATCGTCTTCTCAAGGAATTGCAGGGAAGTATGATTTATTATTGGTTATGGAAAAAGGTATATTTTTTGGTTTTTGAAATAGGGAACAGGTAATTAAATGGCAAGGAAAATAAATTAATAGTTAGAAAAGCTCTTGGCAAGGTATGAGAATTGGAAGTTCTATCCTAGTTATCCTTATCAATTGTGATGAGAATTGGCTTTTGCTCCCACTTAGTCAACCTCTAACTACGAAGGTAAGTCAGGTGGATAAATCAATATGAATCCTCAAATCCTAGTCGTTCCCTTGGAAAGGCTAGAGTTAGTGGAATCCAAATTAATTAGCAAGGAATTCTAATTTTTAGTCAACACCTCGAATTTGATAACTCAAGCGTCACCAATTACTTAACCAAAGCCAAAAGGGAAAATTCTAAATTAAATTGAAAACATCATAAATAGAATAAAGCAATCATAAATCTGAAATACCTCAAATTGTATTAAATAGAAAATCAATCTAAACATAAAGAGTTCATAAACCAAATTGAGAAAATAAATAAAAGGAACATTGAACCTGGAAATTGAGAAGAAGAAATCCTAAATCCTTTAAGAGGAATCCTAATCCTAAATCCTAAGGGAGAGAAGAGAGCCTCTCTCTCTAAAAACTACATCTAAAAACCTAAAATTATGAATTATCAGCTTATGCTCCGTATGAATTGAGTCTCTGCATGTTCCCTGACTTTATTCTGTGTTTCTGGGCCGAAAACTGGGTCAAAACGCAGTCCAAAATCGTACCCAGTGTTTCCTGAATTTTCTGCAGATCGCGCATGTCACGCATACGCGTCGGTCACGCGTACGCGTCGTTTGACGATTTTTCTCTCCATGCGTGCGTGTCAGGCACGCGTTCGCGTCGTTTGCGTGAACTCCAATCCATGCATATGCGTCAAGCACACGTACGCGTCGCTGTGATTTTGTCCAAATCGCGCGCACGCGTCAGCCATGCGTGCGCATCACTGTTCGCTGGTTGTCTCTTTTATTTCTTGTGCTCCTTCCCTATTTGCAAGCTTCCTCTCCATTCTCTAAGCCATTCCTGCCCTATGAAGCCTGAAACACTTAACACACGGATTACGACATCAAATGGTATAAAGGAAAATTAAAATACACAATAAAAAGATCTATAGGAAGCAGGTTTTCAACCATGGAATAAGTTTGGGAAGGAATTGTAAAATCATGCAAATCATATGAATAAGTAGGCAAGAATTTGATAAAAACCACTCAATTAAACACAATATAAACCATAAAATAGTGGTTTATCAAATACCACAGACAAGGTTTAGACTTTTCGGATCTCAAGAATGCTGCCAATTGATTCTAGCTTATACCACGAAGACTCTGATTTTACGGAATTGAATACTCTGTTGTCAGGAGAGGCAGTCAAACTCGTGAACTAGGAACCCAAGAGATATACATTCAATCTAAGGTAGAACGGAAGTGATTGTCAAGCACGCGTTCATAGGTTGAGAATGGTGATGAGTGTCACGGATCATCACATTCATCATGTTGAAGTGCGAATGAATATCTTAGAATAGAAACAAGCGTGATTGAATAGAAAACAGACATAATTGCATTAATTCATTGAGACACAGCAGAGCTCCTCACCCCCAACCATGGGGTTTAGAGACTCATGCCGTCAAAGATACAAATTCAGATCTAAAAGTGTCATGAGGTCCAAAATAAATCTCTAAAAGTAGTTTTTATACTCAACTAGTGACCTAGGTTTATAGAAAATGAGTAAACTAAGATAGATAGTGCAGAAATCCACTTTCGGGGCCCACTTGGTGTGTGTTGGGGATGAGCATTAAAGCTTTCACGTGCATAGGCTATTCCTGGAGTTAAATGCCAAGTTGTAACCTGTTTCTGGCGTTTGACTCTAGCTTGTAACCTGTTTCTGGCGTTTAACGACAGAATATTGCAGAAGGCTGGCGTTGAACGCCAGTTTGCATCGTCTAAACTCGGGCAAAGTATGAACTATTATATATTGTTGGAAAGCCCTGGATGTCTACTTTCCAAAACAATTGAGAGCGCATCATTTGAACTTCTGTAGCTCCAAAAATTCCATTTCGAGTGTAGGGAGGTCAGAATCCAACAGCATCTGCAGTCCTTTTTCAACATCTGAATCAGATTTTGCTCAGGTCTCTCAATTTCAGCCAGAAAATACCTAAAATTACAGAAAAATATACAAACTTATAGCAAAGTCTAGAAATGTGATTTTTGCATAAAAACTAATGAAAATATACTAAAAAATAGCTAGATCCTACTAAAAACTATATGAAAATACCCCCAAAAAACGTATAAAATATTCGCTCATCACAACACCAAACTTAAACTGTTGTTTGTCCCCAAGCAACTAGATAAACAAAATAGGATAGCACGAAGATCAAGAGGTAATCTCAGAGTTTTACATGAGGCTCAATTCTAATTAGATGAGTGGGACTAGTAGCTTTTTACTTCTGAACAGTTTTGGCATCTCACTTCATCCCTTGAAGTTTAAAATGATTGGCATCCATAGGAACTCAGAATTCAGATAGTGTTATTGATTCTCCTAGTTTAGTATGTTGATTCTTGAACACAGCTACTTTATGAGTCTTGGCCGTGGCCCTAAGCACTTTGCCTTCCAGTATTACCACCGGATACATAAATGCCACAGACACATAACTGGGTGAATCTTTTCAGATTGTGACTCAGCTTTGCTAAAGTCCCCAATTATAGGTGTCCAGAGTTCTTAAGCACACTCTTTGGATTACGACTTTAACCACTTAGTCTCAAGCTTTTCACTTGGACCTGCATGCCACAAGCACATGGTTAGGGACAGCTTGATTCAGCCACTTAGGCCAGGATTTTATTCCTTTGGCCCTCCTATCCCTTAACGCTCAAAGCCTTGAATTCTTTTTACCTTTGCCTTTTGGTTTAAAGGGTTATTGGCTTTTTCTGCTTGCTTTTCTTTTTCTTTTGCGCCAAATTTATTATATTTTTTTCACTGCTTTTTCTTGCTTCAAGAATCAATTTTATGATTTTTTTAGATTATCAATAACATTTCTCTTTTTCATCATTCTTTCAAGAGTCAACAGTTTTAACATTCATAAACAACAAGATAAAAAATATGCACTATTCAATCATTCTTTCAGAAAACAAAAAGTGTTGCCACCACATATAAATAATTTGAATTTTTCTTATTAAGAACTCGAAAAAGTTGCCTCCTTATTTTAAAAATATCTGCTATTTTGTTCATGTTTAATGATGATGAGAAAAATAAATTATAGCTTACTTGGAGATGAGAAAAATAAAAATAAAAATACTAACTACTACTACTCATATGACTCCTAAAATAGATCTCTAATAGCAAAAGTTATCACAGAGTTAAGATTAGGACTCAACAACCTCTATTTTGGGAGATGGATGCTCCTTCAATCTGTGGGGTGTCTGGTCCTTCAAGAGACAGCTTCTGGCGCTTCAGCTCCTGTAGCTAGCGCCCTTGCTTCTCCTGTTCCTTAAGCAGTTTGCAAAGCATGCTATTTTGATTCTGCTGTTCTTCCTTAAGTTAATCCATAGCTTCTTGCAGCTTGGTGACAGATGCTTCTAGGAGGGTCCAGTAGTCAATCTGAGGGATTTCTGGGAGGAACTCCTGCGCCCTCCTCTTGATGGAGTTATCTTGCACTTGTTGTCCTTCCATTGACTTTTTTGTGATTGGCTGTTCGACTGAGATATACTCATCTACTCCCATCTTTACCCCAGCATCTTTACATAGCAGAGAAATCAAGCTTGGGTAGGCCAATTTGGCTTCAGTGGAGTTCTTGTTTGCAATTGTGTAAAGCTCACAAAAAATTAGATGATGAACCTCCACTTCGTTTCCCAGCATAATGCAATGGACCATCACTGCTCTTTTGACAGTGACCTCAGAGCGGTTGCTGGTGGGCAGTATGGAATACCCAATGAAATCCAGCCAGCCTCTAACAACTGGTTTGAGATCCCCTCTCTTGAGTTGATTTGGAACACCCTTTGTGTTGGTTATCCACTTAGCTCCAGGGATGCATATGTGATAAACCCCATTTGTAGGGTTTATCTTGTGCTTGATTTAGGGGATTTTATAACCTTTCACCCACATTTATTCAATGAAATAGCATGGTTTTATAACTTCTCCCTTAATTGTGCTTAAGAGTGAAAACATACTTTTTAGGTCTTAAAATAGCTAAATTTAATTCTCCTTGATTCCATTAGATGCCTTGATATATTTGCTAAGTGATTTCAGATTGAGGAGTGACGAATAGATTTTTGACGGTTTAGAATTTCACAAATGAATTCTCGTTGCAAGTATAGTTTCTAAACCAACAATAATCCTTTCATACAAAAGATTGTTTGTCACAAGTAACAAACCCCTAAAATTAATAACCGAAGTATTCAAACCTCGGTTCGTTCTCCCTAGAAATTGTAATGAAGTGTTTTGTTATTGGTTGAGTTATTTTTGGGGTTTTGATAAGAGGCATGAAAGATAAATGGCAAGAAAGTAAACTAACAACTATAAAAGGCTCTTGGCAAGGTATGAAAATTAGAAGTCCTATCCTAGTTATCCTCCTCAATTGTGATGAGAATTGTTCATTGCTACCACTTAGTTAACCCTTACTAAATAAAGGAAAGTCAAGTGGATGAATTGACTTGAGCCACAAGTCCTAGCCAACTCCCAAGGAAAGACTAGCTTTAGTACACTCCAAACCAATTAGCAATCTCTCCAATTACCAA
>NC_029772.3:50743340-50749622 GCF_000817695.3 Arachis duranensis | reverse complement strand
TAAAAAGCATGTTTTCACTCTTAAGCACAATTAAAGGAGAATATACAAAACCATGCTATTTCATTGAATAAATGTGGGTGAAAGGTGATAAAATCCCCTAAAATCAATACAAGATAAACCCTACAAATGGGGTTTGTCAAGGAGGCAAGGATTGGACCAAGGGAATTAAGAAAAAAAAGCATGTAGAAATGGAGAACTCATGAAGAAATGTAGGAATCGCAAAAGCTGTCAAGCCGACCTCTTCGCACTTAATCGACCATAACTTGAGCTACAGAGGTCCAAATGATGCGGTTTCAGTTGGGTTGGAAAGCTAACATCCGGTGCTTCGAAATGATATAAGATTTGTCATATTTGCATCGCGCATAAGGTACACGGGCGCGCCAATGGTGGCACATGATCCACTTAATGCAACTCGTGGCCAGCAATTTTAGAAGCCTTGTGGGTCCAATCCAACTCATTTCTGATGCTATTTAAGCCAAGGATTGAAGAGGTATGAACAAGTTAGTTACCATTAGTTTAGTTTAGCTTAGTTTTGGAGGGAAAGTTAGTTTAAGAGAGAGAAGCTCTCACTTCTCTCTAGAATTAGGATTAGAATTAGGTTTAGTTCTTAGATCTAGATTTTAATTCATCTTCTTCTACTTCTATCTTCTCAATTCCTTGTAGTTACATTCATTCTTCTTCCATTCCTTTGTTGTAATCTCTTTTATGTTGTTCTTGTGTTTTGTTGTAGATATACTTTTGTTTCTTCTACTTTCTTTCAATTCAATCAAGGTAAATCATAATAATTGTGTTCCTTTTGATTTGTTGTTGTTAATTCTTTGCAATAGTTGTTGTTAGATTTTGTTCTTGTTGTTGATTTACTATGCTTTCCTTTTATGCCTTCCAAGTGTTTGATGAAATGCTTGGTTGGATTTTAGAGTATAATTTTATACTCTTGGCTTGGAAAGGTAACTTAGGACCTCTTGAGTTACTAATGTCCAAGTGATTGATGATTGGGAGCCATTGACTCTAGTTCTCACTAATTGAATTAGTGGAGAGTTAGGACCTATGGACTTGGATTGATATATCTCATTCAACTTTCCTTTACCATTAGTTAGAGGATGATTTAGTGAGATTAATCCTTGCCAATTCTCACGTTGTGGTTAGTGATTAGGATAGAGATCTTTGACCACCAACCCTTGCCAAGACCTTTGTAGCCATTAGTTTACTTTTTGCCATTTATCTTTCATGTTTCTTATTAAAACCCCAAAAATAACTCACAACCAATAACAAGACACTTTATTGTCATTCCTAGGGGGAACGACCCGAGATTCAATACTTCGGTTTATAATTTTAGGGGTTTGTACTAGTGACAAACAACTTTTTGTATGAAAGGATTATTGATTGGTTTAGAAACTATACTTGCAACGAGAATTCATTTGTGAAATTATATACCATCAAAAATCTAATCATCAAAATGTCCTCTAGAACTTAGTCAAAGCGCTTATCTACTCTCACCATTCTC
This sequence comes from Arachis duranensis, assembly GCF_000817695.3. Lineage (NCBI taxonomy): Eukaryota > Viridiplantae > Streptophyta > Magnoliopsida > Fabales > Fabaceae > Arachis > Arachis duranensis. Next base: position 50,748,118 of record NC_029772.3, on the reverse strand, counting down.
CTATTAAAGGATTCTGGATCATCTTGTAGTTGAGGCAGCTTGAAGACCTCTCTTATTCTGTCCAGGTCGAAGTAAATAATCTTCCCTCTGACCATGGTTCGAAAGGTATAGAAAGCAGTTCCAGTCAATCTCTGCCTCTCTGTTTGCCACAGATTTAAGTAGAATTCCTGAACCATGTTTCTACCCATCTTTGTCTCAGGATTAGCTAGAATTTCCCAGCCTTTGTTTCGAATCTGCTCTTGGATCTCCGGATATTTGTCTTCTTTCAGAACGAATTTAACTTCTGGAATTACTGACCTTAGACCCATTATTTGTAGTAATGGTCCGAATGTTCCTTGGTTAAGAACCTCTCTTGATTCCAAAGTGATTTTGGATTATTCTCTTTCTTGCCTCTTGAAGTGGTTTGTTTTCCTTTAGGAGCCATGATCTTAGTGAGTCTTAGCTCAGTGATCACGCAAAACACACCAAACTTAGAGGTTTGCTTGTCCTCAAGCAAAAAAAAAGGAAAGGAGAGGAGAAAGAGGAGAGCCAAATTCGAATTGTGGAGGAGAGGGGGTGGCCGAATGTGAATTTAAAAGAAAGGGGTGGGTTCAAAATTTTTTTGAAAAAGATATGATAGAAGATATGATTTGTAAAAGATAAGTATGAAATGCAAAGGATGTAATTTTAAAATTGAAAAGATATGAGAGAATTTTGAAAAAGATAAAACTAAATTGGAAAAGATAGTATGATGAGTTGAAAAAGATTTGAAAAGATATTAAAAAGATAGATGGATTTTGCAGAAGATTTAAAAAGAAATAAAAAAGATATATGAGTTTTGAAAAAAGATTTGAAAAGAAGAAAAGATTTTTAGGATTAAGAGTTATTTTTGAAATTTGAAATTGAAAGATGAGGATTTGTAATATGTTTATGCAAGAAATTATGGATGAAAACATAAAAAAATAAAAAATTGAGTTGGAAAACAAAACTACCTCCCCTCCACATTCCTGGCATTAAACGCCCAAATGTTGCCTGTTTTGGGCGTTTAACACCCAACTGTAGCTTGTTTTGGGTGTTTAACGCCCAGTTGTTGCTTGTTTTGGGTGTTTAACGTATCCTGACTGGCGTTAAACGCCAGAAAGCCTTTGTTACTGGGCATTTTTCTAAACGTCCAGAATGCTGTAAGTTTGGAGTTAAATCTACCCTACTAATAATTTGATGAAACATTAAAATGTTAATTTTTTAAACTATTAATTATGTAGAATACTAAATTTGAGATTTAAATACATACAAATTTATTTATAATTAAATTAAAATAAATATTTTATATTGCAAGAAATTAATTAATTTAATATTATTTGTTTGACATATGGTAATTTCTTTTTTATTTTTTAACCTATTTTATATTGAATAATATTATTTTTTAATGGTTAATAAATTGATATATAACATTGAAAATATGACAACATAAAAATATTTATTAATTAATTTTTTAAATAACTTGACAACCCAATAAATATCTAAACTTTGTGTTATATATTTTTTATTGTTTCAATCTTCATAATTATTTCCTTCTCTTTTTTCTTCTATCTCATGGGCAATATAAATTTTAGTTGATTGTTTTTTTTCATATATCTTCTATTTTTTAAACTATTTTATTTTAAGTTTTAAGTTTATTTTATTGTATTTTTTTTTTTTACTTCAAAAATTTTAGGATCATTGCCTCATGTTTAAACAATTCTAATCATATGATAAAAAAATGGTTCAAGAAAACAAATTTGTATGTGAGCAATTTATTGAGTGTAATTAAAATAAATATATTAAAATATAATAAACAAAATTGTTATTCAACATTTATTAATAGACAACTATTAGAAAAGAAAAAATATTGCATAAATAATAAAAAATGAGTTGACAATATATAAACTAATTTAGACAACTAAAATAAAATAAAATAAATAACAAAAAAATATAGAATTCTATTTTTTTGTTCTGTAATGCAAAAATAATATATAATATAATGAACTATAATATTCTCATACATAAGAATATGAAACTTAATATTATCCTTTTTCGGGAGTCCCTTTATCTTTTTTATTTTAATTTTCTTAAAAAAGTAACTTATATCATTTAAAATTAAAAATAATTTAATAAATTGAATATATAAAATTAAAAAATAAAATATTTTGTATCACTAAAATTATGCATAAAAATAAAAAATACTTTGAATATAAATTTTTATCTTTATTTTAAATTAAATACTATTAAAAAATAAAAAATAAATTTAATAACGTTTCTAAATAGTTAATTGTAAATAATATTTCTAAATCTTTATTTTTATTCTTAATTTTTAAATTATTTTTATTTATTTTAAAAATGAAAATATAAAAATTGCCCCCATGCAGGATCGAACTACAGACCTTCAGTTTACAAGACTGACGCTCTACCACTGAGCTATAGGGGCCTGTTTTTGAGCTGTTTTTAAAACTAATATTTTTGAGATAAAGTTAAAAAATTTTGACAGGAAATTCGGTATTTTATTTTTTATATTATCCCTCCAAACTCTGCAACAATACGAGTGAATCTGATTACTGTAATCACATTGCGATGGGGGAAGCAGCCTTTGAGTGTGTAAAACCCGAAAATCCTTCGTTTCCCGTTTAGTACCTGTTTCTCATCGCTGTCAATTGTACATCTAAGACCTAACTTTCTAGTTTCTACTTGCATTTTTTTGTTGCAGCCTTTGATACATGCCATTCTGAAGCGCGTTTGGACCGCGCGAACCCTTGGTCTCTCTCTTCTTCTTTCATTTCATTCTTTGGTTTATCGGAATTATTACCTTCAATGTTCATGGTTTCCGTTTTGCAGAGCGTGAAAGAATCGAAGCCAACGAAGCGTTGGATTCTGAGGTTAGCAACTCTATTATCTCCAGTTTCTTACTTTATTTTCATTTTCTGAGTTCTCCTTTTGTTGACTTGTGTTTGTGGTTAGACTAAACAAAATTAACAGTTTAATTGTTACTGGCACAAATTTCGTGTTTGATCTTGTGTATTCTCTTTGAAACTAAATTGAAAATGTTAAGCTAATCTTTTTCTCTATGTTTTCCATGAACCTACAAAGCTTAATAACCAGAATTTCAATTTAGATAATGTGAAACTGTGGGCTTTGACATTTCTATGGTTTGCAATGAAGTTTGTCTTAGTTTTCCTTATAGATCAGAGATCCGTTTAGTAAACACAAAATATAAGGTTTCAGAAAGTCCATAGTTAATTTATTGTTAAGTAAAAATTACCTTGATCTCTTCTTAGATTAGGTAATATTACACACAATACCTTATCTTTTGTACAAGTATACTATACTATATTTTATAAAATGTGACACTGAATTCCCATATAAGTTTAGGCATGACAAAAAAATTAGTTTTGTGTTCTTGTGTTATATCGCCTAAATTCAGGAGAGATCTATGTAATGCTCCTTTCTTAATATACTTAGGAATAGACCATATTTGCTTCAAGTGTTTCCATTTCCTTTTGTTTTTTCCCTCTATATTACTTAGGTTCTGTCACATTTGTGATAGTAAGATTATGTAGAACTATTCACCTATAACTTCATTTTCAAAGTAACTTCTGCAATCTATAACATGTTAGCTATTTACTATTGGAATGTGTCAATAATCTGCGCGTCTTTTATTGCTACAGGCAGGAGCTGGAACTTCCAAGAAGAGTCGGCCAACTTCTGGTACTGATACCCATTTGCAATTTATATCATTCTTAGTTGGTAGAAGTTCTATTATCATGTCATGCTATAGTTACGTTACTATGGCAAACTGGACATTTTGAAAAATACACACGCGTCCGTGTTTTCTGATACAGTCAATGGCAATGCACTAAAGCTTTCTTGTGAACTCGTTCGGGTTTTCGTCACAGGTCCGTACTTAAAGAGAAACAATCATGCTTGTTATGACTGTATATAGTGTGTATCATGTTGACAAAAGCCATTTTTTTATGCAGAGGCTGTTCAGCGGGCTGCTGCAGTTGCGGAGGCAGAGGGAAGTACTCAAATAGAACCTTCTCATTTGGAGTTTATTCTGCCTCAGTTACTTCTAGATTTCTAAAGCATTTTAAGATACTTGTTTGTAACTTCTGGTTCCCCCTATCATGATCTATTAGAAAACCAATTATGCTTTGTTGATGGAAGATGTATTTGATACCATCTAATTCCCCACATGTAAGAGTGAAAAAACGTTGGGTTGAGAATTTTCAACTTTTTTCCTGGGGGGGCTAAACTTCTGCTGCTTGATTAACGAATGTATAGTTAGCAATGCAGATGGGACGATTTTCTTGTGCTCATCTTTGACAATAATGACTTAGTAGCTCATGAGTTGACTTGATAAATATTAAAATGTAATACTATACGTCTATATATGAATGCGATGCATAAATTATATCGAAAATAAGTTGGGTCTTTAAAATAATTGAAACAGCTTAAATCAATATATCTCGATAAAGTTAGCTTGTGAGTCAAGCCTTAGGTGTCAAGGATTAGACTCTCTAACAAGTAACCTAAATTTGTCCAAATAAGTGATCAACTAAGCTCAAATGTATTTAAAATGGATACAGGGAATAAGTGTTAAAGATTTAAAAATCATCTGTCTATAAATTAAACTCTGACTGTTCTGTTAATCAAATGACGCAGAAATTACACGAAGTCTGCAAGTTACATTTTCCTCTTAGGTGGTGCTATGCATGGTGTGGCACATACGCCCCGTATTATCCTTATTAAATGTTAAGTTGTTAACT
>NC_029772.3:50705228-50743233 GCF_000817695.3 Arachis duranensis | reverse complement strand
TACCAAATTATAAACATTATAAAATTTATTTATTTATTTATTTATTGTCTAATTCTAGCCTAACTTAAGATATGGATAAATATCTTTATTTTTTCTTCTTATATTTTTTAGTACCGTGAACAAATTGAACCTAAGGAATGGGCTCACATGTTAGGAGCATAGGAACAGTGTGTGAAGGAAAATGCGCGAAAAGATAAAACTTATTTTGCCTCCTAAAATTTATATTTGGGCTCAATTTGATTCTAAATTTTAATTTATCCAATTAAGATTCCGAAATATTAAATTGTAATTTATGTTTATTTTTCGAGTTATTTCTGTTAACTCCATTAATGAAAATTCTATTTATGAAAATATGATGTGGCACGTTGATTTGCAAAATGTGTATCCACGTGAGATTCAATTTGCCATGGTGAAAGTATAATGGTTAAATGATATAGCAAAAATTAATGTTACTCAATTTAATCCACCCAAAGATGTTAAAATCTTAAATTGTAGTCCTATTTTTTCAAAATATTTGAAATTTTGTTAGAAATATGATGAGTTCAGGAAACTTTACGAGGTCACGTTTCCATGGCACTTCTGTAAGAAATTGTAACTATCAGAGGTTAGAGAAGATTTCTGATTGGTGTGGCTGCAGAATGCATCAAGTGTTTCGGTAGTCTAGGACAGATGCTAATGCTAAGAGACTCTTTTGTGAATGTCCAAATTATAATGTAAGTTCAATATCTTTTTCTTTAATGTGTTGTTATTGGTACTTTTGTTTATGAATATTTTGAAAAATTTTTCTTTTTCTTGATTGTTGAGGGATTGACAAAGTTCTAGGAGATGTGGTGTGATTTTTTTTAAGTGGCTAGATGGTGAGGAAGAATAGAGTATAGTGAGGAGAGCACAACCTGCAAATAATGATGATAATTGAAAAATAAATTTAGTATAGAGAATTAACACAATAAAAGCTGAAATTAGATGTTTAAAACTATGAATTAGTATTTTAACTTTAGCTATTTATTTTTGTGTGTTTGTGAGTATTATGTTTGGGATAAATGTGACTAAATGTGGTTAGAAGTGTGTAATTAATGTTGTATATGTGTTCTATGAACCAAAGCATTGTAAAAGCAAATATTAAAAAGAAGCATGCTTTAGTTACTCTGGTACATATATATTAATGCAACAGTCAAGAAGTAAAGCTAAATATTAAATCTATTAGGCTATTAGTACTATTCATAAACTTCAATTCAAGTCTCTAAGTTTAGATCCAAAAAAAGATATGCATAACCAATATTCAAAGGTACTGTTTATTATAAATTGGCCAAAATAAACATAATAGAGTATCAACAAAAGACAATCCAAAAAAGACATGAAAAGACAAGTAACAAATAACATAATTATATTCCAATGACATAAGATAAACATAATTAAAAAAGCAACTATTCTAATTAGAATAATCTATCACTTCTAGATATAAATCACTTCTTTCTAAGAGGTTTGAATTCTAGACTCATTGTAGAGACAAACTTCATAAAAGTAGGCATTTTTAGCGATATTCTAGAATTTACTTTCTGTATTGGATCAACACTTGCTGAGTCTGGGATTGGAGATACTTTTCTTTTATATTGCAGTTTATTGGGCTTTCCTTCCGAAATTATCTATAATTGAATGAGTGAAATACAAGTCCAAATCAGGTTGAGACATAATTAAAGTAAATAGATAATTAAAATAAACTTTAATTCCACAAATGTAAAAGTAAATTAAGTAGATCACTTGTTTTTCATCTTCTAGTTGTAAAAAAAGTAGTTGAAATAGCACAATCTTTAAATAAGTAGCAATATCTATTAGAGCCTCAGAAATAGTAACATCAGTGGCTGGAATAGGGTCATCGTCTCTCTCTTGTACAAACTCATTCTCTGTGGTTTGATTTGTATTAGAAGCCCTTTTCTTTTTAGAAATTACAACTATTGCAGTAGCAAAAATAGCTGCAACATCATCAGTCTTTTTGTAGTAGTTTCTCTTGGTGTGACCTTTTATCTCACAATAACTATAAGTAAACTTCTTGTACTTTTTATTCAATTTGGTTGCTCCAGTCTTGCTCATCTTACTTCCTAAAGGCTCTTCATCTACATCCTTTCATTTTTTCTTTTTCAAAGGACTTGGCTTCTTTCGAATTTTTGAAACTTGAGATCTATTATATTGAGACTTCTCCCACAATATTTATCTAGAAATAAAATTTAGAGAATGAATATATGTTTTTTTATAAGAAACTATTGTCAATCAAGTGTGACAGTAATCTTTAAGATTTTCATTCAATTTAGCAATTATAACACATGCATAAACATATGGTATGTCTAAAACAGTTTATAATTGAATTAGAATTTGTCCAAATTATTTGAAGCAAATAATTATAAAAACACAAAAATTTAGACAAAAACTTAGACATTATATTCTCATATCAGCCTAACGAATAACAATAAAAAAGTAGATAAAATTGAGCTAAACATTAAATTTTACCTTTTGCATGTTCGACATGAAGTACTAGCCATTTTGCTTGTAGTCACTCATATCATCTAATAGAAGCTCTAAAAATCATCACTAGTTCTCTTTGTTCTCTACGTCTATAATAGCGCAAGCAATGATATATATGTGGTTGTTGGTATCTTGTCCAACTGTGGAAAGAATTTATCCTGCAAATTGAATCTTTAAAAAGGCTCCATCTAATTTTATCAGTGGGCGACATTTAGTCCTGTAGCCTTTTTTGCATCCATCAAAGCATATATACATTTTTTTCAAAAACTATATCTCCTTCACGTTGGGGTATCACTCCTATTTTTACAATTGAGTCAGAATTATTTTCAAAAGAGTATCTGTACAGTTTCTGACGAGTGTGTATTGTGCTGTCAAATTTTCATAGACAAAATTAAATTCAAAAGAGGACTTTAAAATCAAAATAGAAAATAAAAGAATAGTTGGGTACAAAAGTGGCATGGCAACGTGGTAAGAACAGAGAACAGAGAACAGAGATGGCACGACAGACCATCAGCGAGTACAAAAAATAAAAACAAAATAACTAAAAGATATTGTCGTGTTGTATATTCACTAACGAGAGAAAGCAGAGCTTCAACAAAGATAATAGAGACAGAAGAGCTAAATAATAGTAACAAAAAAAGTATGATACGATAATTTATCAAAAAAAGAGAAAGATAGAAATAAAAAAAGAGATAAAAAAAGAAAAAAAAGTAAAAATTGTTATTCTTTATAAAATAATTAAGGACATTCTAATAATTTTATTTATTTAAATTTTTATTTTTATTTTAAATAAAAAATATTAAAATATAATTCAGTCAATTATGTTTGATACCTTGTATAATACAAAAATTCAAAAGAAAAAGACAAATTGATCCCTAATTTTTTGGTCTGCAATATTTATGTTTCTAAAAATTCAAAAAATACATTTAAATCTCTAACATCTTTTAAATTTAGATATATCAATTTTTGAATCTAATTTATCCAAATTTAAAACTCTTCAAGTGTATATCCATATCAATTAAATCACTTAAATGTATTTTCAAATATTCGATCACTTTACTCATAAAAAAAAAATAAAGAATCTATTTCTCATTTTATCAAAATTTGATTTACTGATGATCACTCAATCTCTATTTGCCTTTCTCCAAACACCACCTTAGTTCAAAAGAAGGCCGAAACGCTAAACGCTAAAGACAGTTATTCTGATTTGATCCCTGTATGAAGCTGCGATTGCGATATTCCCGTGTGTCGGTCAGCTAGCTAGCTACTCAGCTCGATCACTCTCTTTATCTCTGTTGTGTGTTGTAAGTAGAAACCCTAATTTCGCGACGGGAAACACTCTCTCCCATAGGATGGAGGTAATGTAACCTCTTAATCTATCTCCCTGTCTTTCTGAATGTTTCTGTTAATCGTAATCGTTCTTTAATTTTATTTTATGTTTTTGGAGTTGTCACGGAATCCTTAACATTGCTTTCAATATTTACTCTTTAACTAAACGTCTAAATAGAAAACTCGTTACTAATTTGATTTCAATCATCATTCCGCTCCTGCATCCTGGAACTGAGCTTATGCATGTTTTGTACTTTGTATGGTGCTTTACTGTTAATTTGATTTCCCTTGAAATAGGGCAGAAAATCTTTCACTCAGTTATTGATAGTGAGTGAACTTGATGTATTTTGAATATCTTTTATAAATGGAATATTTTTGGGTGATCTTCAACGGGTTTGAGCTTGACCATTTTCCTCAAGTAGTAAGTAATCAACATTATTCATTTCCGAGAACTTCCCATAGAGGCTTAACCACTACACCAACTCTTCAGTCTGGATTTAACGTTTATGTGGCGGTTGCTTTTGGGTTTTGATGAATACTTTATTACTTTGTATGTTTTCCCCTTTTTTAGACCATGAACTAAGCCCTTGATTCTCTTTTCCCTTTTCTCAAGGGAATGGTGAGTTAAGACAAAAGGAAGAACACAACAGCAATGTTACTTGCTTATGTTTCTTATTCACTTTGTATGTTCGATAAAATAAATAGATAAATACACAAGGATGAATCCAAAGTCCAAACTAAACTTGATATTGCACAAAGTACAGCAATATTGGTCTGGGAATGCCGTAAATCAAAACAAAGGGATGGTGGAGAATTTGCAGCGTTATGGAATAATCCAATCAAGAAAGGTAGCTGAAGTAATGGAAACTATTGATAGAGGTTTGTTCGTACCCAATGGAACCCCACCTTATGTTGACAGCCCAATCCCAATAGGCTATAATGCCACTATATCTGCGCCGCACATGCATGCCACCTGCCTTCAATTGCTTGAGGAGAATTTACAACCCGGGATGCATGCGCTGGATGTTGGCTCTGGTATAGTCCATGAACTATAATTATTATTTAAACATAATGTTTTAACTATTCAACAGCAATAGAAAATGCTTATTAGACCGGGTCCTAAATTTCTTTTATATTTTTATTCCATTGCTATTGCCATTCCTGGAGTTTTTTGATAAGTCATGGACTGCATGGGATGAAAAGTTGGAAGTTACAGTCCCAGTTTGATGAGATTGATTACTAATGGATTTATGATAATTGTCATTGATAGCTACCATAATTGTAAGGTTGAGCAGAAAACAATTTATTTAGTTGCATTTCCATGATGGAGTTATAGAATGATTATATGATCTTATGACTTATGATGTAAAATCATTGACTTTCTTTACTGACAAGGAAAAGGTATCTCCAATGGATTTTTCATTAGCCCCAATTCTAGGTGGGTATCGATATTGTATCCGTCAAAATGTTCTATGCAGAATTAAATGTTTATTTTGATATTGAATTCACTGCTTCTTTGCTGTGTAATCTATCTACATTTATGCTCATATTTCCATACTTTGGGCCTCTTTATAGGAACTGGGTACTTGACGGCATGCTTTGCAATGATGGTTGGACCACAAGGCCGTGCTATTGGTGTGGAGCATATTCCTGAATTGGTTTCCTCCTCAACGGAGAATATTCAGAAGAGTGCTGCTGCGTCACTACTGAAAGATGGTTCCCTTTCTGTGCATTCTGGTGGTATGCTTTCTAAACTTGTTCAATTTTCGCACAGCAAAAGTACAGTTTCATTTTATGCATTTGAAGATATAGCCTGCATTTACTTTTTATGATTTGGTGGGTGAAGACGCAATTTTAGGTCATCGGTGAATAGTTTTATTTTAACTAGTCCTGGAGTCAGTAGATGTGTATGTTTCAAGCGATTGAGCTAACTAAAGTAGAACGAACAGATGAGCGCAAGCAATTATTTTCTTGTTATTTGATGTATCTGTGTGTTGACCATTTTCGTTGTCCATGGTGATAAATTTACATTAGTTTTGCTTCAATTGCATCCGTAATTTTGAATGTTTGAGGAATCGTTTCGTTGACAGATGGGAGGCAAGGTTGGCCAGAGTTTGCTCCTTACGATGCCATTCACGTTGGGGCAGCGGCCAAGGAGATTCCACAACCACTTATTGACCAGTTGAAGCCAGGAGGTAGAATGGTGATTCCTGTTGGAGTCCTATTTCAGGATTTGCAGGTTGTGGATAAGAACTCTGATGGTTCCGTCAGTATCCGGACGGAGACTTCTGTTCGTTATGTGCCTCTAACCAGTAAAGAAGCTCAACTGCAAGGTTAATGGAGTGAAATAGATGGAAACAAATTAATTGTGGAGATAAGTGGTTGGCTGTACCGTATATTGTCCAGAATTTATATAGCTAGAGTTTGTTGTCTTGGGAAAAGAATGAGTTCATGCTGATGATGAGGTGTCATAAATTCATGAATATCTATTTTCTGATCTATCCATCTATCTCTCTATATATATATGAAATAAACAAAACTGTATTTTCTATATGTAAATAGTCTCAAGTGTCCAAAACATATTTTATATATTCAATCTGTTGATATAGATTTTCCAAATTTTATTTTATATCATTAGTCAATTGTTAATGGTTTCCTTTCGGTTCATTAGTAGTTAAATATACTATTCGAAATAAGTTATAGTTAATTATTTATACCGGTTTTGTAGCTGTTTTTATTTGTGAAATGTTAGTTCATGTAATAATGTAAGCAAACTGAATCTATAGCTCGCTTCCATGGTTCGTGGTGCTACATCTTAATTGAATCTACAAAGTTCAAAGCTTTTGCTTGCTTAATAAAGCTTTCAACTTTCCAAATTATTTCTAACTACTTCTTGCTGACAAGGTGTGTCAAGCTACAACCAACTTGTAATTCAACTATTCACAAAAATTCGCAGCATTTATGCTAAATGCTAAAACTACCAAGTGCAACGAGAACCAAACTCATGGATTTATCTGTAACAGATACTAATGGATAAGTTGATAAAGGATCAGCTTAAACACTAAATCTCGCTACTTAAATCGTTGATATCCTCTTGAAATTAAGCACTTGTAAGATTTTGTGCAAGAGTAATGTCAGAACGATATGCTGATAACGTAAGAACTCATTCGCAACTCACTGATTACATTCACCATTGATTATGATGAAAAATAAAAGACAACAAAGAGTTTCTTCAAAATCTCCAGAGATGGAATTATAATCATCATGATCATCATCATTATCTGGATTCTGGACGTTTAATTAATAATGACATTAAAAAACAAGATTGACACTTTGTGAATCACTAAATCTAACCTTAAACCAGCCGCCAAAGAAGAAAAATAAAAACAAGATTGACATGTCCTCAGCCATAAACAAGCAGCACATACACACACACAGGATAATTACTCGGATAATGACTCAGAAGCTGCGTCTGGGCCTCTCCTCAGCAACACTCACTCTGAGTGACCGCCCATCCAAGCTCTGCAATATCAGAACCAACCATAAGCAACAAGTAGTCCTCACAATGCTTAGTTTTATTTGTTAAACCTTCATTTCAGAAAGGTTAGCGTTATATCTCCAACGGTCTTCAGTATTATCATTTAAAAAATACAAAGATATCGCCTTCATTATTATTTAAATGACAGGGGAAGATTAAATTACTCTGTTAGTTTTTATAATTTCATTTACCAAATTTGTAATTGAGTCCCTACACTTTAAAAGCTTTTAATTTGGTCCTACACCAGTTTTAAATTTATAATCACATCTTTGTCGTTTCAAAAATGTTTAACTTAACAGAATAAGTTGAGGTATATTCGCTAGTGGTGTGAGATGAATGAAAACATTATAACATTTACTGTTAAAAAGCATCTAATTACAAATTTAAAACTAATATAGAGATCTAATCAAAATCTTTTAAAATGTAGTGACCTAATTACAAATTTGGAGAAATTACAAAAGCTAACAGACTAATTTAACCCTTTTATAAATAAAAGGAAGTTCCAAAATCTTCACCTATAATCAGAGAAAGTGAGGGTAATTTGTCGAAAAAACAAAGGAGGAAACTTTAGAAGTTGTGCTACCAATATAGAGGGACATTAGTGTGTAACGGTTTTAAATTGATGTTGTGATCACAGATGAAATTACTGCGGCGATGCATAATTGCAACTGCAAAGCACACTACATTAGCAAATAGCAATTGTAGTTGCAGACCAAAACATAAAAGTTCCGTTTAATTATGAAGGGACGATGACATTGTTAAAGTAAGAATGTAATTTTTTGTGATACCTGGCCATCAAGAGCAGCAATGGCATCATTCATATCAGTCTCACTGGACATTGTGACAAAGCCAAAACCACGTGATCTACCAGTCTCTCTGTCATACACTATCCGAGCTTGCTCAACCTTACCATGTTCACTGAAAATTTGCTCTAGTCGAATATTATCAACATCCCAAGGCAAGTTACCAACATATACTCTTAACGAGGAATCAAAGGTGCGCGGTGACCGCTCCGGCTGCGATCCTCTTGGAGCAGCCTTATTAACAGTCAACGTTCTTCCATCTAACTCCTGACATAGAAGAAGGATCTCAAGTCTCAACAAGCCGCAACAAGCAGCATTAGGGAAGAAGACATTAATAAGACATGTCATGCTTCCAGTAAAGGACTAAAGGGCATTTGGGCATTTCACATGTAAGACACACATTTGAAGTCAGAAAACAGAGAAATTTCAAAAGACCTTTCTACAGGCACAAATGCTGCCTTACACACACATAATCATTACTTTAATTGTAAAGTTTCAGTTTTATTTTGTTCAGTAAATGTAAGGAGTACGGCAAAATCTGTCAACTAGTTTTATTCTGAAATTTCTCCCAATTCATGGTGATCATAAATTCCAATAGAGTACAGACTAGAGCATCATTAGAGAACAACCAAATGAAAGATAAAGCTTGTACACCAACAAGCAAGATTAGCAAGACTAGGGTTAACTACTTTGAAGATAATCAAAATAAGTGAGAATACTTCCCCATCTCATTGGTACAGTAAATTCTACAAATGTCCAATATTCTTCAGAAATTGGCAAAATGCTTTGCGTAAAAGGTGTGTTTGAGGTTCAAAAGGAGCTAATAACGTACTACTAAGAAAAGGTTGGCAGATATGAAATCGAAGTTGGTTACCTAATATATACTACATTGGAGAAAAAAACAAAACAAAACAGATCAAATGAGATTTCATGCTACACTTGATCTCCCAAGTTTGTCAAGGACTGAAATCCCCATGCTCTTGCAGTTATTGACACACATCTAGAAGCAACCTGTGAGGAATTTGCTGAGATATATGCGGGGGCATATGCCCCCAAGGTTATTAAACCGAGAGTTCACGTAAACTCAAATAGCTTATGTAAACTTCAAATTGTAAAGCTCAACTTGTAAATTTGATTTGGGGGCCTAAACTAATAAACTCATCAAAGTTTGATAACCATGCATGCACCCAATAAATTTTGAGACTTTCCTCATCATAATGTACAACATAGATGCATGCTTTGCAACAATTATCTTATAAGCTTTACCAAACATCAAGATAAAATTATGTCAAACGCTTCACTATTGTCCTTGACCCTAGTATCTAAAATTTTCAAAACCACATCCATGAATTAGTACTCAATAATTGACAATGCTTCTTACTTAGAATAGGTAAACTCCCATTTCTAACCATAAAACTTTACAAAATTTTATTCACAACAGATTCATACGTAGATTTGTGAACTTTCATGGATAGAAATAGTAGTTTACTCTACTTACAACTCTCCTAGCTGCTACAATACTTTCTATAATTCTATGGTACTAGCAATCCTCCTCAAAACAGTCACACATGTAAACAATAACTTACATAGCCACTGAACTTCTCCACAGCTCTGTCAGCTTCCTCAACTGTACTCATTGTTACAAATCCAAACCCGCGACTCCGATCGGTTGCCCTATTGTAAATTACCTAACATTACAATGCAAAATCCAGAATTCAGAACCAAACAGCAGTCACAATTTAAAATTGAAACTATGAAATTGAAACAAAAAACACAAGCATAAACACAAAAATAACACCATCAAACAAAAATCAGAAAAGGGAATTCATCAAAAGGAGTCTCACCTCGGCTATCTCCACCGTTCCGGCCTGCTCGAAGAGCATGGCAAGTCTCTGGCTATCAACATCAAAAGGCAAGTTACCAACAAAGAGTTTTGCATCCTCAGAAGTTTCATCAAACCCACCTTCCCCTTCTCCCTCACTACCATCAATCACAGCCTCAATTTCATCATCTTGGTTTACCCATTTGGGTTCGCCTTCGTTCTCCCACGTTGCTTCTTCTTCTTCACAATCAACTTCTTGTTGCTGAGCCCAATCTGACGCTTGTGCGACAAAGGTGAGCATAGGAGAATGATGAATGGTCCTGTTGGTGAGGCATAGAGAGCGTGAAAGTGAAAGGAACGAAGAAGAATTGAAGGATGCAACTTGAAATCTGAGTAGTCTAGAAGAATGACGAAGTGAGTGAAAAGGGCAGTGTTTGGGTTTGGTGTAAAAGAGTGACGGGGGAGAGAGTAGCCATGATTGTGATGCCATTGTAAAGGACTTGAAGAGAGGCATGGTTGCCATGGAGGGGTGCTAGAAGAAGAAGAAGAACCTCAATTCCTCAACGATTGAGGATAAGGTGAATAATCAATTGAAATGAAAGGTTTAAAGACACAGACAAATAGAGATGCCTCACTGTGTCAGCGGCAACCAAAATCATAAATATTTTTTTCAAAAAAAGAAAATTCTCCGACAGATTAATAATAACGGATAATATTGTTATTTCTTTTTTTTATTAATTTAATTATAACATGCAATTTTTTAAACAGATTTATTTAATTGTTGTGTATATTAATGTATTTAAATAATTTGATTCTTGTTATAATTATTTTTAAAAGTAAATAGTTATTTCTAACTATGAAAAATATAAAACTAATTATAAATAATTTAAGAGGACGTTTTTGGTGGAAAAAATATAATGTGGTCTTTAAAACACCATGCAGAAAAATTTCTAATGTATGGATTAGATTGCTCTAGGACACAAGATGTTATTATTGTTAGATTTGACCCAACCTTAAACGTAATTGCAAATTGGTACATGAGATGGTCGATTGGACCGACGGTTTCAGGCCTTTTTTTGTTGGAAGGAAGTATTGATGGGTGGTTAATTTTTTTTTAGAGTTAGCCACATGGCCTGCGCTCACAGTCCACCCAAAAATTACTCTAATGCAAATTCATATCCCCAAAAACCAGTTTGAATTACTATCCACAACCTACCCAAGCACTACTCCTTATTTTAATGACGTTACCCAAATTTTTCTGCACAACTTCATCTTCTACATTAACATATGAATTATTTTTAGAAAAGCTTGAAGGAGACCAAAAAAACTTAATAACAAAGAAGTGTTAATTAGTGTAATTAAAGAAGAAGGTTGAAAATGGACGTGAATATGAGTAGAAAAGTTGTAACGTAATTTAGGCTGTAGTAGCAGCCATAAAAATTGTTAGTAAACAAAGCATCTGCATAGGTGAAACAATAGTAACAGTGTAGCAAAAAAGCAAAATGTATTGTTTTAAAGTTCATCAGCTTGCATATTCCTAGTGGCATCGGACTTGAAGGATTGTGACCGATTTAACTAAGATGACCTTGAAGGTCCCAACACCTCCAGGCTTGAAATTGCACAAACTTGCAAAGTTTTCCCAACTTCCAGAAATTATCCCGAAGCTACTGTTTTGTGTGCCACTAAATTTAGTGTAGGTTGCTTCAACCTCAATATAGCCGTGTACAAAGAAGAGTGGGTGTCTCTGACCAGTAAAATGACTCAGATGAGGAACATTCGACTAATTATAGCATAGCAAAAGATCATTAAGAGATAGATAATATTGATGAAGCCACATACAAGAAAATTAATTAGTGCAAGTAAACAAGGTCGGGAGAATAGTATTAAAAGAACAGGTTGCACTTAGTTTAGCTTACCAACAAGTGGGAAGACAAGATGAGGCCAGTGAGGTCCATCACGAAAAAGGGGCATTTGGTGGAGAATTTTTCATCTATTGCTTTAACTTTGTCGAAAAAAGGATTGTTGATACAGCTGACACGCTAGTAGGTGCCTTACTTTTCATACAGTAGTTGTTGGTACGTGGGGATAGTATGGCCACCAAAGGTGAAGATATGCACTTGGAAATCAGAGTTACCTATGTGTTTGAAATACAGCATGGAGTCCAGATTGATTTTGTACCTTCGATAGAACTGTGGCCAATCTCGCGTCAATGCGATGCTGTCATTTTGTCGTTCTTTCCAGAAGTACTGAATATGGACATCCTTTCCATCAGGGACCACCAGGTTTTGATCACTCGTTGTCGGTCGCTTACCCTTGCCCCTAGAGGAAGACATGTATGCCTAATACAAAACAGAAAATAAGGTTCAGGGTGAAACTGTTGGTCAACTGAAATAGTAGGACAAATATAATAGTTGAGCTCCGGTATCTTATTTTCAACAGCATAATTTTCGGGTTCAGGGTAACAAGAACCAAGAAACCCTAAACATTAGTTTAGTTAGGGTTTCATCAGATAGGAGAAAAAATGGAAGCAAAGGGTAGAAACATGCAAAAAAAAGTATGAAATGTAGAATAGTGGATCTTAACTGAGTCAATTTGCAGTCAATGCAACTTTCAGATTTAGAACAAGAAGAACAAAGGAAAGCAAACAGTCAGTGCAATTAGATTTTTATGAAATGGTAAAATACCGTAAACCAATTAGTTAGAACAAACATGTAGAGAAGGTAGTAAATGCAAGATAGTGGATGTCTAGTAAATATTCTACAAACAGTGCAGTTTTTCAGTTTATGACAAGATGAACGCAGGAACAGGAACAATCAGACCAATTAGGATTTTTTTTCTATCCATGGAAAAAAATTTGAAGGAACAAGAACAAAGATGCAACAAAAATTGTGTTTTTATGATATAAAAAACAAGTGATATGTACTGAGGAAGGTGGTCGTTGGATATATTTGTTTCTATTTTTTATGAGACGGACATGGACACGAAATCCAAACAACGACTAATTAGTATTTGGCCAAGGGAAGCAACGGGGATTTCCTCGTTAGTCATCATGGCTGGAGTAACGAAATTGAATCAGGAATTCTTCTGACAGACGTCTTGGTGGTTGGAGCCAAAACGACAAAGTGAACTTGGTAATATGGTGATGGAGAATGGAGTCCACAACTAATGCCAGTTGGTGTGTGTGAATGATATCTCACTAAACCTTTTTTTTGTTTACTCATGGGCCAAGGCGGTACAATGAAAACCTGAGCTGACCATAAATCTTGGGCTTGGGACAGGCAATATTCTTTGGTGGGTGTGTTTTTTTGTTCTGCTTAGATGAGCCATCTTTTATACTAAGGGACCTAAGTAGGAAGCATGCAGAATAAATTGTTAACGGTTCATGAAAAAGATATAAAAGGAAAACAACAATAATAGTAGTAATCAACTATAAGGACATAAACAAGAATATTAACAAAAGTATTTATGATCATCACATGTTCGATATGTATTTTCTAGGTCTATGTCTCTTTCTGTTTCTATTCATGTCTTTGTCTTCTTGCTCATGTCTCTACCTGTATATGGTAGAACAACAACAACAACAACAACAACAACAAGATAAACATTGTCTTTCTCTGTAACCTAAACTCTAAACCTTAAATCATGGACCATAAATCATAAACCCTAAATCCTCAACCCTAAACCATAAATCCTAAATTCTAATCCCTAAACCCTAAACTGTAATCGCATAAACTCTCGGACCTAAAGTTAAACCCTAAACACTAAACTCTAAAGCGTTAAACCATAAACCCTAACCCCCAAACCATGTACCCTAATCCCTAAACTTTGAACCATAAATCCCAAACCTTGAACACTAAAATCTTAAATCCTAAATCTTAAATCTTAAATCCTAAATCCTAAACCATGAACCGTAAACACTAAATCGTAAACCCAAAATCATCAACCCTAGACCATAAACTCTAAATCCTAACCGCGTAAACTAGGGCTGGCAATATATACCCTACCTGCGGGTACCTAACCTAGACCAACCCGTTCGGGTAGGGTTGTCTACCCGACCCGTTGCAGGTAGGGTAGGGTACGGTGCGAATTAGCCTACGGGTAAGGTAGGGTACGGGTTCAGGGTGTACCCTACCCTACCCTACCCGCTCTCCTAATATATTATATAATATATATGTAAAAGTTATGTATGTAGTGAAGAAAGTGAGTGTTGAACTCACAATCTTCTTTTTATAAAAACTTGAAATAACCACTAAGCTAGTTGATGATCATATTATTTGTAATTTTATGTTATATTTCTTTAAGATTTTATTGTTTTTAATTTTAATTTGAACTTAGTTTTTTATTTTTTATTTTATTAATATGTATAAAATTTGAAATGGTTGAATTTTATATTTGCTTGAAAATTTTTTATTTTTCTGCAGGTAAGATCGGGTAGGGTAGGGTTTAGAATATTAGGGTACGGGTAGGGTTAGGGTTGAGAGATTCTCAACCCGCAGGTAGGGTATGGTAGGCTTTTAAGACAAATTTGACTGCCCAATAACCAATTTGGTCCCAAGGTAAGGAATAACCAGTTACACCAAAAGATGCGGTCAATATAGCCAAAACAACGCCCGTAACCCATGTCCATATCAGTTATATCCATTATAATAAGCTATTCGGTAATTCCTTTTGGATATAATTTTGTTTTATCCGATCTCAATATTGATGTTATTTTTCGATCGCCCGGAAAGAACAAAAGAAACATCTTGTTCCTTCTTCAGCAATTTCTGATCTCTAGAACCTATCACTAAAATACCCCTGGAGGGGGTGTAGGGCTAAGCGGAGTGAAATCGTGTTAAGTATTAGCACTATGGCTTTCAATTTAAATGGTTTTAATTTCAACGAATCTGTAGTTGATAGTCAAGGTCATGTAATTAACACCTGGGCTGATATTATTAACCGAGCTAATCTTGGTATGGAAGTTATGCATGCCTATTGCTACTAGTGGAGTCAGGTTAATCTAACTCCATAGTATAGGTATAAACCGTAAACCCTCGAACCTAAAGTTGAACCCTAAACCTTAAAGTATAAACCATAATCCCTAATCCCTAAACCTTGACTCCTAAACCACAAACCCTAAACCTGTAAACCCTAGACCCTAAACCCTATACCCTAGAAAAAAAACTCTAAATTGTAAACCCTAAATCGTAAACCGTATATCCTAAATCCTAGAACACAAAAACCCTAAACTGTGAACCCTAAATCATAAGATCATATAATGCCCTCTGAATAGTGATATCACCAATGGTGAAAGGAATAAAAAAGTTTCTCAAATCTTGAATCTTCTTAGGGAGATCCTTCTGAATAATAGCACTATATTCCTTTGTGAGCACCACAGTCTCACTCTCCTTCTAATTCCTCTTGTTGGTCAATAATTCCTTTATAAACTTAGTATTGATGACAAGTCATCTTATGATATCTTTTCAAGCATTTTCACTTGTTTCATTAGGTTTTATGCACTTTCTTGCACTATAAGTAAGTAATTTGTAGTGGATTTGCATGGTTATGTCAATTCAATCAACCATCATTTATTTGACACAAAATCATAAGGTTTAAGCTAGAAATAGTTGGTTTGTGAATGATTGAGAAACCTTGTGAATTTGGAGATACTTTGATTGGTTGTTGTGATTACTTGTAGGTGAAGAAATGGTGAAAAAAGGAATTTTTGGCACACTTTTAAAGTTTGAGAACGCTTTGAACTTTAGGCCACGCTTTGAAAAGCATGACCCAAGACATAAAAGCATGGCGATCACCCAAAGGAGCAAAGCACCAGCGCTCACTAAGTGAGTACTATGCTCATTTAGTGAGCATTTTCGTGGGCCTCAACAGAAGAAAAGCAAGGTGCATTGGGGAGCACCATGGTTCGAAATGGGAACCAAGGAATGCACACAAGGGGCGCCCTAATAGCGCTCACTTAGTGAGCACTACATGAAAACAAGCTTGAATGCATATCTCTTGGATTCCTGGTCCATGCGTTTGATTGCCTCTCATGACAACAGAGCTTTCAATTCCTTGAGATCAGAGTCTTTGTGGTATAAGCTAGAATCAATTGGCAGCATTTTTGAGATCTGGAAAGTCTAAACCTTGTCTGTGGTATTTCGAGTAGGATATGGGATGGGATGACTGTGACGAGCTTCAAACTCATGACTGTTGGGCGTAGTGACAGACGCAAAAGGATCACTGGATCCTATTCTAAAACAAGTAAGAACTGACAGATGATTAGCCCTACGTAACCCGTTGCTGGACCATTTTCACTGAGAGGACGGGAGGTAGCCATTGATAACGGCGGTACCCGAACATACAGCTTGCCATGGAAAGGAGTATGAAGGATTGGATGAAGGCAGTAGGAAAGAAGAGATTCAGAAGGAATAACACATCTCCATATGCTTATCTGAAATTCCCACCAATGAATTACATAAGTATCTCTATCTTTATTTTATGTTTATTTATCTTTTAATTATCAAAACTCTATAACCATTTGAATTCGCCTGACTGAGATTTACAAGATGACCATAGCTTGTTTCAAGCCGACAATCTCCGTGGGATCGACCCTTACTGAAGGTTTATTACTTGGACGACCCAGTGCACTTACTGGTTAGTTGTGCGAAGTTGTGAAAAAGAGTTGAGATTACAATTGTGCGTACCAAGTTGTTGGCGCCATTGAAATCACAATTTCGTGCACCAAACCCCAACCACAAAACATCTTTCTCTTACGCTTCATCCCACAAAGCATCCTAAGTTGACCATCCGTTTCAAGCAAGCCATACTCAAGTGGGATAATAAAGCTAATAGAGATGAGTTTTATCCACTCAAGTGAAGGAGTAGATGACAACCTAGGTAAAGAAGCTTCCAATGAGCTTGACAAAGCGCATCCAATTCCCATCCTCCTTTTTCTAAGGACCTTCACCTCCTCATAAGATCTCTTAATTTCAATCTTTTGTTCATCAATTTTATCTAACTTCTTCCCCTTACTCAAATCATAAATGGGAGGATGAGAGAAATATACCTCCAGATTTCTTTCAATTTTACCGAGAGAAGGTTCTTCACGTTCAAAGGATTCACCACAAGGATTTGATGCTTGATCTTCATTGCTATGGGAACTCAATTCTTGCTCTATCCCATGCAATTTTTCATATGGAATATGCCTTGGAGGTTGTGCACTTTTCTCCTCAACATCAAATTCAATCTTCTTGGAGGGGTTTTCTTCAATTCTATGTTCCCATAGAGGTTCCGCATCTCCTAAGTCTTCAACCACTTCTTCCTCTTCTTCAACAATCAAAGCTTCCTCCAATTGTTCCAACACAAAGCAACATTCTTCATTTTCCACCGGAATTCCCAATCTCTCTTTCATGCAAGGCTCTTCATTTAATTCTCCACATGTAGCCATGGGAGTGCTTTGAGGGTTCAAGCATTGGGAGGCCAATCGGTTTGTCACCACTTCCAAGGCGGCCGTGAATCCTAGTACCTCCCTTTGTATTTCTTCTTGCCCTTGACGTATCAAAGTGAGATGTTCATCCATTGGAGTTTGGGGTGGATAAGAGGGTTCATCATTTTGGAGAAAGGGTTCATGATAAGAAGGTGGTTCTTCTTGATAGGTATGTGGCGGTTGAACATTCTCTGATGTTTCTACTTGTTGCACAACACACTCCACGGTTTCTCCTCTACAATCATCCTTGAACATATTTTTCTTGGGACATGAATCCCATGAGTCTATCTTTTGACAGATGGTTGCTTGAAGCCGGTCCATTGTTTCCTTCAGGCGATCTTGTTCCAAATTGCAAGCATAGGTAAGATCTTCTTGCTCTTGGATCGATGGACGTGAGTATTCTTCCATGGAGAGTTGTGGTGGAAGGTAGAATTCATCTTGTGGTTAAAAATTAGTATACATTGGAGGTGGTTCATCTTGGTAATAGTGTGGAGGGGGTGGTTCTTGGGAGTGTTGATGTTGTGGTGGTTCCATATATGGTTCATATGGCTCAAAAGGTGGTTGGTATGGTGGGTATGGATTGGAGTCATATGAAGGTGGTTGGTGAAAAGGGACTTGTGAGTATGGTTGAGGGTATGGCTCATAGGCATATGGTGGTGGTTCTTGAAAGTCACAAGGGGATTCACCATAACTATTTGATTTGTATGCATCATAGAATGGCTCTTGTTCATAGTGTATTGGTGGAGGTTGTTGTCATGAAGATTGATCATGTACATATGGCTCCTCCCACCTTTGAGTATCCCATCCTTGATGCATGTTGTCATTGAAATTCATATCTCCTAAAATATAATTAGAACCAAACTCATAGCCAAAGTGAGAATTCATGATAGCAAGGGAAAATGAAAACAAAAACTAATAAAACTAGCAACAATCAACAAAGAAGCATATTCACAATATTCACATATGTACAATAACCAATAACAATCGCACATTTGTAATTTCCCGTCAACGGCGCCATTTTTTATGAGAGAAAAATTGATGGTCTAGAATTTCACAATAAATTCTCTTTGCAAGTATTGTTTCTAAACCAACAATAATTCTTTCATACAAAAATTTGGTTGTCACAAGTTACAAACCCTTAAAAATATAAACAGAAGTATTCAAACCTCGGGTCGTTCTCCCTAGGAATTGCAATAAAGTGTTCTTGTTATTGGCTATGAAGTATCTTTAGGGTTTTTGAGATAAGAAACAAGAATTGTAAATGGTGAAAGAAATAGACTAACAACTAAGAGAGCTCTTGGTAAGGAATGATAAGTGGAAGTCCTATCCTCATTACCATCATCAATTGAGATGAGAATTGTGTATTGCTCCCACTTGGTTAATCTCTAACTATAAAGGGAAGTCAAGTGGAGGAATTAACTTGATATCACAAGTCTTAGCTAAATCTAGATGAAAGACTAGTTATAGTGACATTCAAGTTAATTAGAAACTTCTAATTATCAATCATCAAAGGAATTAGATAATTCAAGAGTCTCCAATTACTCAACCAAAGCCAAGAGAAATAAAATCTACCTCATAACTAAAAGAAATATTTCATCAAACACATAAAAGGCAACAAAGGTAAACAACATGAATTTGCAAGAATTGAAGAGAGATCTAACTACAAAAGTAGGAGATTAACAATAGAAAGGCAAAACAATTATGAAACAACAAAGGACTTACCAATTGCATTGAAGAAGAATTGTAGATCTACAAAAGAATGCATCAAGAAAAAAGTAAAGAATTACAAGAAGTAAATCACTAATCTAGAGAGAGGGAGAGTAGAAGAATAAGAATTGATAAAGGAAAAGTGAATCAAAGCATGAATTAAACCTAGATCTAAGAAATCCTAATTTAGATATAAACCTAATCCGAATTTTAGAGAGAAGAGAGAGCTTCTCTCTTTAGAAACTAACTCTATAACTAAACTAAAACTAAACTATGACTAATTGCCTCATTCATCTTCAATCCTTGGGTTAAATAGAATCATAAATGAGTTGGATTGGGTCCAAAATACTTTAAAAATCGCTGGCCACGAGTTGCCGTTAGTGAGTCACGTGCGAGCTTCGATGCATACACATACATCACATGTACGCATCCCTAAACGCCAAGAAACTATAACAAATTTTATATCATTTTGAAGCCCCGGATGTTAGCTTTCCAACGCAACTAAAACCGTCTCATTTGAACCTCTGTAGCTCAAGTTATGATCATTTAAGTGCGAAGAGGTCAGGATTGACAGCTTTGCGTTTCCTTCATTTCTTCATGAGTTCTCCATTTCTACATACTTTTTCTTCATTCCCTCAATTCTAATCTTTTCCTCCTAAACCTGAAATGACTTAACAAACATATCAAGGCATCTAATGGAATTAAGGGGAATTAAATTTAGCTATTTTAAGACTCAAAAAGCATGTTTTCACTCTTAAGTACAATTAAAGGAGAATTTACAAAATCATGCTATTTTAGTGAATAAATGGGAGACAAGTTGACAAAACCCTCTAAATTCAACACAAGATAAATCCTAAAAATGGGGTTTATCAGTATGGCCTTATACTCTTCCTATGGGTTAGGCACTGTATCACTGAAAATGGTATTAGGAAGCCTCTCAGGTGCTTGCTTGCTCAACATACCCACTTGAATCTCCAAGTTTCTGAGTGAAGCTTTGGTTTCCTGCATAAAACTGTGAGTAATCTTGGAAAGCTCTACAACTATAGATTCTGATTCAGATAATTTCTGACAATGAGAAGGTGTTTGATATTATTGAGAGGGCTAAAACTGACGGTTGTTATTGAAGTTATTCTGATTAAATTTACCCTGAAAAGAAAAGTTGTTGTTGAAGTTCGGTTGCCTTTGTGGTTGATTTTTCCACCCAAAATTTGGATGATTGATCCACCCCGGATTATAAGACTTGGAAAAAGGATCATTATGGGGAGGGTCTAGAGGAATCACCCATGTAATTGACTTGTTCAGGAAAAAATTGACCATAATCATAGTTCTCACATTGAGAAAAGTCATCACTAATTTCATAAGAAGCATATTGGATATTAATAGCTGAGACTTGCAATCCACCCAAGTGTTGAGTTTAATAGCATTTATTTATTGAGACATGGATTTATTCTGAGCAAGAAGTGTGTCTAAAGCATCCAATTCCATGGATCCTTTCCTCCCGGCGGTCCTCTCAGAAGAATACAAATATTGATTCTTAGCAACAATCTCAATCAAGTATAGAGCCTCTTCAGTGGTCTTCTTCATGTGAAGAGAACCTCCTACAGAATTATCCAAAGACATCCTGGCATCCTCAATAACTCCATCATAGAATATTTGTAACTGTATTCAATCCGAAAACATATCAAGAGGACACTTTCTGAGCATCACCTTGTACCTCTCCCAAGATTCATAGAGAGACTCACCCTCTCTACCTAAAAGTATGAACATCAGTCCTGAGCTTTGTCAGCCTCTAAGGTGGAAAGAATTTAGTCAGGAATTTGCTGACTATATTATCCAATGTATTTAGGCTCTCCTAAGGCTGTGTGTCAAGCCACAATTTGGCTCTATCCCAAATAGAAAACGGAAAGAGCAGCAACCTATAGACATCAGGATGGACTCTATTAGTCTTCATTGTATCACAAATTTGTAGAAAATTAGAGATGAATAAGTTTGGGTCTTCCTACAGAAGTCCATGAAACTGACAGTTTTGTTACACCAAAGTAATGAGCTGAGGCTTCAACTCAAAATTGTTGGCATTCACAGGTGGCACAATAATGATACTGCCATAGAAGGTGGGATTAGAAGCAATGTAAGGACCAAGTGTCCTTCTAGGTTTCTCAGGAGCATTGGGAGCATTAGGGATAGTAACATTATTGTTCTTGTTTGCTGGTGCATGAAAATTACACTCACACTATGTAATTCCGCACAACTAACCAGAAAATACATTGGGTCGTCCAAGTAATACCTTACGTGAGTAAGGGTCGATCCCACGGAGATTGCCGGCTTGAAGCAAGCTATGGTTATCTTATTAATCTTAGTCAGGATACCAATAGGGTTCTTTAGTTTCAATTGTAAAAAGTGAAAGATCATGAAATGAGTATTTGTTACGCAGTAATAGAGAATGTGTTGGAGTTTTGGAGATGCTTTGTCTTCTGAATTTCTGCTTTCTCCCTGTCTTCTTTTTCACGCACGCAAGGTTCCTTCTATGGCAAGCTGTGTGTTGGTGGATCACCGTTGTCAATGGCTACCATCCGTCCTCTCAGTGAAAATGGTCCAGGTGCACTGTTACCGCACGGCTAATTATCTGTCGGTTCTCGATCATATCGGAATAGAATCCAGTGATTCTTTTGCGTCTGTCACTACGCCCAACACTCGCGAGTTTGAAGCTCGTCATAGTCATTCAATCCCTGAATCCTACTCAGAATACCACAGACAAGGTTTAGACTTTTTGGATTCTCAAGAATGCTGCCAATGGATTCTAGCTTATACCACGAAGATTCTGATTAAGGAATCCAAGAGATATTCATTCAATCGAAGGTAGAACAGAGGTGGTTGTCAGGCACGCGTTCATAGATTGAGAATGGTGATGAGTGTCACGGATCATCACCTTCATCATGGTTAGGTATGAATGGATATCTTAGAGAGAAACAAGCGTGTTTGAATAGAAAATAGAAATACTTGCATTAATTCATCGAGACGCTGCAGAGCTCCTCACCCCCAACAATGGAGTTTAGAGACTCATGCCGTCAAAGAGTACCAAGTTCAGATCTAAAATGTCATGAGCCACAAAATAAATCTCTACAAGTTGTTTAAATACTAAACTAGTAACCTAGGTTTACAAAAAATGAGTAAACTAAGATGGATAGTACAAAAATTTACTTCTGGAGCCCACTTGGTGTGTGCTGGGGCTGAGACTTGAGCTTCTCACGTGCCTGGACTGTTTCTGGAGTTAAACGTCAGGTTGTAACCTGTTTTTGGCATTTAACTCCAACTTGCAACCTATTTCTGGCATTCAACGTCAGTTTATGTCATTTATCTTCGTGCAAAGTATAGACTATTATATATTGTTGGAAATCCCTGGATGTCTACTTTCTAACCCAATTGAGAGCGCGCAAATTGGACTCTTGTAGCTCCAAAAAATTCATTCCGTGTTCAGGGAGGTCAGAATCCAACAGCATCAGCAGTCCTTTTTCAGCCTGAATCAGATTTTTGCTCAGCTCCCTCAATTTCAGCTAGAAAATACCTAAAATCACAAAAAACACACAAACTCATAGTAAAGTCCAGAAATATGAATTTTGCCTAAAAAATAATAAAAATATACTAAAAACTAACTAAAACATACTAAAATCTACATGAAATTACCCCCAAAAAGCGTATAAAATATCTGCTCATCACAACATCAAACTTAAACTGTTGCTTGTCCCCAAGTAACTAGATAAATAAAATAGGATAAAAAGAAATCAAGAAGCAATAATATCTCAGAGTTTTAAGTGAAGCTCAGATTCTAATTAGATGAGCGGGACTAGTAGCTTTTTGCTTCCGAACAGTTTTGGCATCTCACTTTATCCTTTGAAATTCAGAATGATTGGCATCCATAGGAACTCAGAATTCAGATAGTATTATTGATTCTCCTAGTTTAGTATGTTGATTCTTGAACACAGCTACTTTATGAGTCTTGGCCGTGGCCCTAAGCAGTTTGTTTTCCAGTATTACCACCGGATACATAAATGCCACAGACACATAACTGGGTGAACCTTTTCAGATTATGACTTAGCTTTGCTAAAGTCCCCAATTAGAGGTGTCCAGAGTTCCTAAGCACACTCTTTTGTCTTGGATCACGACTTTAACCACCCAGTCTCAAGCTTTTCACTTGGACCTGCATGCCACAAGCACATGGTTAGGGACAGATTGATTTATCCGCTTAGGCCTGGATTTATTTCCTTGGGCCCTCCTATCCATTGATACTCAAAGCCTTGGATCCTTTTCACATTTGTCTTTTGGTTTAAAGGGCTTTTGGCTTTTTCTACTGCTCCTTCTTCTTTTTTTTTTCTGCTTTTTCTTGCTTCAAGAATCAATTTCATGATTTTTCAGATCAACAATAATATTTCTCTTGTTCATCAGTCTTTCAAGAGCCAACAATTTTAACATTCATAAAATTCAATATAAAAAATATGCACTGTTCAGGCATTCATTCAGAAGAGGAAAAGTATTGCCACCATATCTAAATAATTATGTTTGATGATGATGAGGAAAATAAATTATAGCTTAATTGGAGATAAAATTAAAATAGATATACTAATTACTACTACTAATATATAACTTCTAAGGTAAATTCTTAATAAGAACAATTATCACAGAGTTAAGGCAAAGATTAGGACTCAACAACCTTTATTTTGGAAGGTGGATGCTCCTTTAATCTGTGGGGTGCTTGGCGCTTCAAGAGACAACTTCTGACGCTTCAGTTCCCTCAGTTCACACCCTTGCTCTTCTTGTTCCCTAAGCAGTTTACAAAGCAAGCTATTTTGATTTTGTTGTTCTTCCTTTAGCTCCATAGCTTCTTGCAACTTGGTGACAGATGCTTCAAGACGCTCCCAGTATTCAATTCGAGGGATTTCCGGGAGGAACTCCCGTGCTTTCCTCTTGATGGGGTCGTCCTTCACTTGTTGTCCTTCCATTGACTTTTTGGTGATTGGTCGCTCAACTGAGATATAATCAGTTACTCCCATCTTCACCCCAGCATCTTTACATAGCATAGAGATTAAGCTTGGATAAGCTAATTTGGCATCTTTGGAGTTCTTGTTTGCAATTGTGTAAAGTTCACAAGAAATCAGCTGATGAACTTCCACTTCTTTTCCCAACATAATGCAATGGATCATTACTGCTCTTTTGATGGTGACTTCAGAGTGGTTGCTAGTGGGTAGTATAGAATGCCCAATGAAGTCCAGCTAGCCTCTGGCGACTGGTTTGAGATCTTCTCTCTTGAGTTGGATTGGGACACCCTTTGTGCTGGTTGTCCACTTGGTTCCAGGAAGGCATATGTCCTCTAGAATTTCATCCAAACCCTTATTTGTTCTCATCATTCTCCTATTAAAGGAGTCTGGGTCATCTTTCAGCTGAGATAACTTAAAGATCTCCCTGATTTTGTCAGGGTGAAGGTGAACAATCTTCCCTCTGACCAGCGTCCTATAGTCATAGAAGGCGATTCCAGCTATTCTCTGCTTGTCTGTTTGCCACAGATTAGAGTAGAATTCCTAAACCATGTTTCTTCCCACCTTTGTTTCAGGATTAGCTAGGATTTCCCAGCTCCTGTTTCGAATTTGCTCTTGAATCTCCAGATATTCGTCTTCTTTCAGATCGAATTTAACTTCCGAGATCACTGACCTTAGACCCATTATTTTGTAGTAATGGTCTGAATGTTCTTTGGTTAAGAACTTTCCTTGATTCCAAAGTGGTTTTGGAATATTCTCTTTCTTGCCTCTTGGAGTGGTTTGTTTTCCCTTAGGAGCCATGATCTTAGTGGGTATTGGTTTAGTGATCACGGATAAACATACCAAATTTAGAGGTTTGCTTGTCCTCAAGCAAAAGAAAAGAAAGGAGAGGGATAGAAGGAGAGCCAATTTCGAATTGTGGAGGAGAGGGGGGGAGCCAAACGTGGATTTAAAGGGAAGGGTGGGTTTTCGAAAATTTTGAAAAAGATAAGATAGAAGATATGATTTGTAAAAGATAAGTATGATAGGAAAAAGATGTAATTTAAAATTGAAAAGTTAAGAAAGATATTTGAAAAAGATAAATCTGAAGTTTGAAAAGAAGATATGATGAGTTTAAAAAGATTTGAGAAGAATTTAAAAAGATTTGATAAGAATTCAAAAAGATAATTGAGTTTTGAAAAAGGTTTGAAAAGATTTTGAAAAAATTAAGAAACATGTTTAGGATTAAAAATTTTTGGAATTAAAGTTGAAAGATGAGAGTTTGTAACATGTTTATGCAAGAAATCATGAATTGAAACATGAAAAATGGAAAAAATTTGAAGTGAAAACGAATTTACCTCCTCCCCACAATCCTGGCGTTAAACGCCCAAACGCTGCATATTTTGGGCATTTAACGCCCATTTGTAGCTTCTCCTGGACGTTTAACGCCCAGCTGTAGCATCTGGCTGGCGTTAAACGCCAGAAAATTCTTTATCACTGGGCGTTTTTCTGAACGCCCATGATGCTGCCAATCTGGCATTAAACGCCCAGAAGTTTCTTCTTTCTGGCGTTTAACGCCTAGATGGCTATCTCTACTGGCGTTAAACGCCCAATAGATGCTTCTTTTGGGCGTTTAACGCCCAAAACAGCTCTTACTGGCTTTTTCGCACCAGTGAGCTTCTTTTTGCTGTTTTATCCTCTGAATCCTTCTGTAACTATGTGAACTCATGCAATTGTTATTTTACCTTGAAGATATTTAATATGAACCTATAAAATTCAATTAATTAACAAATAAACTTTGTTAATGGCTGGGTTGCCTCCCAGCAAGTGCTTCTTTATTGTCTTTAGCTGGACTATTACTGAGCTTTAATCAAGTCTTAGGATTTCAATTTCCCAGGGAATAATTTGAGCCTAGAACTAAACAGCAGAACTTTTTGTCCTGGCTCAAAGACTCTGGATGACAGCTTCTTATCATGCCATCTTTTTGCTTTCTCTTTGTAAATTTTTGCATTTTCGAAAGCATTGAGTCTGAATTCCTCTAACTCATTTAACTGGAGCAATCATTTTTCTCCTGCTAACTTGGCATCAAGGTTTAGGAATCTGGTTGCCCAGTAGGCCTTATGTTCCAGTTCCACTGGCAAGTGACAGGCTTTTCCATACACAAGCTGGTATGGAGAGGTCCCTATAGGAGTCTTGAATGCCGTTATGTATGCCCACAGAGCATCATCCAAGCTTCTTGCCCAATCCCTTCTACGGTTAATCACAGTCCGTTCCATGATTCTTTTAAGTTCTCTATTAGAGACTTCAGCTTGCCCTTTTGTCTGTGGATGATATGGAGTTGCCATCCTGTGGCTGACTCCATATCGAACTATAGCAGAGTAAAGATGTTTATTCCAGAAATGAGCGCCCCCATCACTGATTAGTACTCTAGGGACACCAAATCTGCTGAAGATATGTTTCTGGAGGAATTTCAGCACTGTCTTAGTATCATTAGTGGGTGTTGCAATAGCTTCCACACATTTGGATACATAATCCACTGCCACCAGAATATAAGTGTTTGAGTATGATGGTGGGAAAGGCCCCATGAAGTCAATACCTCATACATCAAACAACTCAATCTCCAAGATCCCTTGTTGAGGCATGGCATAACTGTGAGGCAGATTGCCAGATCTTTGGCAACTGTCACAATTAAGTACAAACTCTCGGGAGTCTTTATGGAGAGTAGGCCAATAGAAGCCACATTGGAGGACTCTTGTGGCTTTTCGCTCACTTCCAAAATATCCTCCATATTGTGATCCATGGCAATGTCATAGGATCTTCTGTGCTTCTTCTTTAGGCACACATTTACGGATTACTCCGTCCGCACATCTCCTGAAGAGATATGGTTCATCCTAAAGATAGTACTTTGCATCTGTGATTAATTTCTTTGATTGATGCCTACTATACTCTTTGGGTATGAATCTCAGAGCCTTGTAGTTTGCAATGTCTGCAAACCATGGTACTTCCTGGATGGCAAAGAGTTACTCATCCGGAAAGTTTTCAGAGATCTCAGTAAGAAGGAGGGACGCCCCTTTTACTGGTTCTATTCGGGACAGGTGATCTGCTACTTGGTTCTCTGTCCCTTTTCTGTCTCTTATTTCTATATCAAACCCTTGAAGAAGCAACACCCATCTTATGAGTCTGGGTTTTGAATCGTGCTTTGTGAGTAGATATTTAAGAGCAGCATGGTCAGTGTACACAATCACTTTTGATCCTACTAAATAAGATCTGAACTTGTCAATGGCGTAAACCACTACAAGTAACTCTTTTTCTGTGGTTGTGTAGTTCTTCTGTGCGTTATTTAGAATACGACTGGCATAATAAATGACGTGCAGAAGCTTGTCATGCCTTTGTCCCAACACTGCACCAATGGCATGGTCACTGGCATCACACATTAGTTCAAATGGTAATGTCCAGTCTGGTGCAGAGATGACTGGTGTTGTGACTAGCTTAGCTTTCAGAGTCTCAAATGCCTGCAGACACTTCTTATCGAAGATAAATGGTGTGTCAGCAGCTAGCAGATTACTCAGAGGTTTTGCAATTTTTGAAAAATCTTTTATAAACCTCCTATAGAATCTTGCATGCCCCAGAAAGCTTCTGATTTCCTTAACATTGGCAGGTGGTGGTAATTTTTTAATTACCTCTACCTTAGCTTGATCCACCTCTATTCCCTTGTTCGAAATTTTGTGCCCAAGGACAATTCCTTCAGTCACCATAAAGTGACATTTCTCCTAGTTTAAAACCAGGTTAGTCTCTTGGCACCACTTTAGAACAAGTGCTAGATGGTCAAGACAGGAGCTGAATGAGTCTCCAAATACTGAGAAGTCATCCATGAAGACTTCCAGAAATTTTTCCACCATATCAGAGAAAATAGAGAGCATGCACCTTTGAAAGGTTGTAGGTGCATTGGACAGACCAAATGGCATCCTTCTGTATGCAAATACTCCGGATGGACATGTGAATTCTGTTTTCTCTTGATCCTAGGGATCTACTGCAATTTGATTATAACCTGAATATCCATCTAGGAAGCAATAGTATTCATGACCTGCTAGTCTTTCTAGCATTTGGTCTATGAATGGTAAAGGAAAATGATCTTTTCTGGTAGCTGTATTGAGCCTTCTGTAATCAATACACATACGCCACCCTGTAACTGTTCTTGTAGGAACCAGTTCATTTTTTTCATTATGAATCATTGTCATGCCACCCTTATTAGGGACGACTTGGACAAGGCTTACCCAGGGGCTATCAGAAATAGGATAAATAATCCCAACCTCTATTAATTTAGTGACCTCCTTCTGTACCACCTCCTTCATGGTTGGATTCAGCCGCCTCTGTGGTTGAACCACTAGCTTAGCGTCATCCTCCAATAGGATCTTGTGCATGCATCTGGCTGGGCTAATGCCCTTAAGATCACTGATGGACCACCCAAGAGCTGTCTTGTGTGTCCTTAGCACTTGAATCAGTGCTTCCTCTTCCTGTGGCTCTAAGGTCGAGCTTATGATTACAGGAAAAGTGTCACCTTCTCCCATAAATGCATATTTCAAGGATGGTGGTAATGGTTTGAGCTCGGGTTTAGGAGGTTTCTCCTCTTCCTGAGGGATTTTCAAAGATTCTATTATTCTCTCTGGTTCCTCCAGATCAGGCTGAGCATCTTTAAAGATATCCTCTAGTTCTGATTCAAGACTCTAGTCATATTGACCTCTTTCACCAGAGAGTCAATAATATCAATGCTCATGCAGTCGTTTGGGGTGTCTGGATGCTGCATAGCTTTGACAACATTCAACTTAAACTCGTCCTCATTGAATCTCAGGGTTAATTCCCCTTTTTGGACGT
Source organism: Arachis duranensis (assembly GCF_000817695.3). Lineage (NCBI taxonomy): Eukaryota > Viridiplantae > Streptophyta > Magnoliopsida > Fabales > Fabaceae > Arachis > Arachis duranensis. The sequence continues at coordinate 50,714,174 of NC_029772.3, read as the reverse complement.
CAATGAGGATTTGTCCATCTGCTAGGAAAGGTCTTCCACGAATGAGAGTTGCACTCTTGTGCTCCTCCATTTTCAGCACCACAAAGTCAGTGGGAAAGGCAAATGGCCCAACCTTGACAATCATGTCTTCAATAACGCCTGATGGATATTTAATGGAGCCATCAGCAAGTTGGAAACATATCCGGGTTGGTTTGACTTCTTCAGTCAAACCAAGCTTTCTGATAGTAGATGCAAGTATTAGGTTGATACTTGCCCCAACATCACATAGAGCTTGCTTGGTACAAGTACCCTCTAATGTGCATGGTATCATAAAGCTTCCGGGATCTTTAAGCTTCTCTGGTAAGCTTTTCAGAATGACTGCACTGCATTCTTCAGTGAAGTAAACTTTTTCAGTTTCTCTCCAATCCTTTTTATGACTTAAGATTTCTTTCATGAACTTAGCATAAGAGGGTATTTGCTCAAGTGCCTCTGCAAACAGAATCTTTATTTTAAGAGTCCTGAGATAGTCTACAAAGTGGGCAAATTGCTTATCCTGTTCCGCTTAGCGGAGTTTCTGAGGATAAGGTATTTTGGCTTTGTATTCCTCAACCTTAGTTGCTGCAGGTTTATTGCCTACAGACGTGGGTTGAGAAACCTTTTTAGAGGGGTTGCTATCAATACTTGTATGTGTCTAAACCCCCACTAGTGCTTGAATGCCAGGGGTGGAAGCTGGAGTGGCGTTAGACACCAACTCCTTACCTGTTTCTGGCGTCTGAATGCCAGAACTGAGCTTCCTTTGGGCGTTCAATGCCAACTCCTTGCCTATTTCTGGTGTTTGAACGCCAGAACTGAGCATGGGTTGGGCATTTAACGCCAGCCCTTCACCTTTTTCTGGCATTTGAATGCCAGAATTGTTCCTCTCTGGGCTCTTACTGTCCTAAGAGGGATTTTGGGTAGCAGTTTGTTCATTTCTTGGCTTTCTGCTGCCTTGAAGTGAGATATTTAATGTTTTTCCACTTCTTAATTGAATTGCTTGGCACTCTTCTGTTATTTGTTTTGATAACTGCTGTTCTGTTTGCTTCAACTGCACTTCCATATTCATATTAGCCATTCTTGTGTCTTGTAGTATCTCCTTGAATTCAGCTCGTTGTTTTGTTAGAAAATCTAATTGCTGATTGAATTCAGTAACTTGTTCTACAGGACTGAGTTCATCAGTTACTGTTTTAGCCTCTTCTTTCATGGAAGGTTCACTACTTAGGTACAGATGCTGATTTTTGGCAAATGTATCAATGAACTCTTGAGCTTCTTCAATTATCTTTCTCATGTGGATAGATCCACCAGCTGAGTGGTCTAGAGAAATTTGAGCTTTCTTTGTAAGCCCATAATAGAAGATGTCTAACTGCACCCACTCTGAAAACATTTCAGAGGGGCATTTTCTTAGCATCTCTCTGTATCTCTCCCAGGCATCATAAAGAGATTCATTATCTCCTTGTTTAAAGCCTTGGATGCTCAGCCTTAGCTGTGTCATCCGTTTTGGAGGGAAATATTGATTCAGAAATTTTTTCTGATAGCTGTTTCCATGTCCTTATGCTAGCCTTAGGTTGGTTTTTTAACCACCTCTTAGCTTGGTCTTTTACAGCAAATGAAAATAGTAATAATCTGTAGACATCCTGATCTATTTCTTTATCATGTACTGTGTCAGAAACTCTGTAGGTTCTTCCTGTGGAAGACCAGAATACTAGCAACTTTGCTGCACCATGATAATGAGCTGAGGATTTAACTCAAAACTACTAACTCCGATGGAGGGTATACAGATACTACTCTTATATGAAGTAGTAGTGGGGTTAGCATATGACCCCAGAGTCCTTCTGGACTGTTCATTTCTACTTAGGTCCATGATGATGAAAGGGAGATGATGTAGATTTATTTTATTTATTTTATTATATAAGAAAAATAATTTTTGAAATAATAAAATGAAATAAAATAAAAAAGATAAAAATAAAAATAAAAAATTTGAAAATATTTTATGAAGATTTTCGAAAAAGTGAGGAGAGAGAAAGTGGTTAGGATATTTTTTGAAAAAGATATGGTTTTTTTTAAAAAAAAGGTTTTAAAAGGATAAGAATTGAAAAATTTTGAAATTGAAATCTAAATTTTTATGAAAAGTTTCGAAAAAATTGTTTAAAAAGAGTTAGAAAAAATATTTTTTTGATTTTTGAATTTTATTATGAAAGAGAAAAACACACAAAAGACACAAGACTTAAAATTTTTAAATCCAATGCTCCTTGTTTTCAAAAATTTTGGAGGGAAGACACCAAGGCACACCAAACTTAAAAATTTTAAGATCAAAACACAAAGAAAACTCAAGAACACCTTGAAGACTCACAAGAACAACAAGAACAAAAGAAAGAACACCAAACTTAAAATTTTTAGAAAACCAAAATAAAATTTTCGAAAATTAAAGAAAATTAACAAGAGAACACCAAACTTAAAGTTTGGCACAAGACTTAATCAAAGAAAAATTATTTTTGAAAAAGTTTTTAAAGGAAGATTCCCAATTGCCAAGAACATAAGCCAACGCTCTAGCCAACTGAGCTATAAATTTAACGTGTTTTAAAAAGGTATTTGATAAATAAAAATTTTTGAAAACTAAAAATTTGAAAATGCACAAGAAAAACAAGAAAAGACACAAAACAAGACAAACCAAAGATCAAACAAGAACAATTTGAAGATCAAGGAAGAAAAAAGAACATGCAATTCGAAAATTGAAAGACAAAGAAAAGCATGCAATTAACACCAAACTTAAAACATGACACTAAACTCACAGAAAAACTAAAAATTAAAAAAAAATTTTGAAAAGAAAATAAAAGACTCTGACCCAAAAGACAAAATTTTCCTTATCTAAGCAACAAGATTCACCGTCAGTTGTTCAAACTCAAACAATCTCCGGTAACGGCGCCAAAAACTTGGGGCATGAAAATTACACTCACACTATGTAATTCCGCACAACTAACTAGCAAGTGCACTGGGTCATCCAAGTAATACCTTACGTGAGTAAGGGTCGATCCCACGGAGATTGCCGGCTTGAAGCAAGCTATGGTTATCTTATTAATCTTAGTCAGGATACCAATAGGGTTCTTTAGTTTCAATTGTAAAAAGTGAAAGAGCATGAAATGAGTATTTGTTACGCAGTAATGGAGAATGTGTTGGAGTTTTGGAGATGCTTTGTCTTCTGAATTTCTGCTTTCTCCATGTCTTCTTTTTCATGCACGCAAGGTTCCTTTTATGGCAAGCTGTGTGTTGGTGGATCACCATTGTAAATGGCTACCATCCGTCCTCTCAGTGAAAATGGTCCAGGTGCGTTGTCACCGCACGACTAATCATCTGTCGATTCTCGATCATGTCGGAATAGAATCCAGTGATTCTTTTGCGTCTATCACTACGCCCAACACTCACGAGTTTGAAGCTCGTCACAGTAACTTAATCCCTGAATCATACTCAGAATACCACAGACAAGGTTTAGACTTTTCCGATTCTCAAGAATGCTGCCAATGGATTCTAGCTTATACCACGAAAATTCTGATTAAGGAATCCAAGAGATATTCATTCAATCGAAGGTAGAACGGAGGTGGTTGTCAGGCACGCATTCATAGATTGAGAATGGTGATGAGTGTCACAGATCATCACCTTCATCATGGTTAGGTACGAATGAACATCTTAGAGAGAAACAAGCGTGTTTGAATAGAAAATAGAAATACTTGCATTAATTCATCGAGACGCTGCAGAGCTCCTCACCTCCAACAATGGAGTTTAGAGACTCATGCCGTCAAAGATTACCAAGTTCAAATCTAAAATGTCATGAGATACAAAATAAATCTCTAAAAGTTGTTTAAATACTAAACTAGTAACCTAGGTTTACAAAAAAATGAGTAAACTAAGATAGATAGTGCAGAAATCTACTTCTGGGGCTCACTTGGTGTGTGTTGGGGCTGAGACTTGAGCCTCTCACGTGCCTGGGATGTTTCTGGAGTTAAACATCAGGTTGTAACCTGTTTCTGGCGTTTAACTCCAACTTGCAACCTATTTCTGGCGTTCAACGCCAGAATGCAACATGGAACTAGCGTTAAACGCCAGTTTACGTTGTTTATCTTCATGCAAAGTATAGACTATTATATATTTCTAGAAAGTCCTAGATGTCTACTTTCTAATCCAATTGAGAGCGTGCCAATTGGACTTCTGTAGCTCCAAATAATCTATTCCGAGTGCAGAGAGGTCAGAATCCAACAACATCAACAGTCCTTTTTCAGCCTGAATCATATTTTTGCTCAGCTCCCTCAATTTCAGCCAGAAAATACCTGAAATCACAGAAAAATACACAAACTCATAGTAAAGTCCAGAAATATGAATTTTGCCTAAAAACTAATAAAAATATACTAAAAACTAACTAAAATATACTAAAATCTACATGAAATTACCCCAAAAGCGTATAAAATATCCACTCATCATTTGCCTCTATAGTGATTTCTTTAGCTTTTGTCTCAAAGTTATCCTTGAGATTCTCAGCAGCTCTATAAACTCTCGCCTGTTGTAGGCATCTTCTTAGAGTAAGAAAACATCTAATCTAAGTAATCAAACAACGGGTAGTTGTCAATCACAGTCAATCCTTGGCAATGGCGCCAAAAACTTGGTATGGATTTTGAAAACCACAAACTAACCGGCAGGTGCATTAGGTCGTACCAAGTAATACATCAGGTGAGTGAGGGTCGATCCCACGAGAATTAATGGACCAAGCAACAATAGTTGAGTGATTTACTCAGTCAGACAAACAAAAAGGAGTGTTGAGTTCAATTGCATTAAAAAGTAATTCAAGAAATTAAGAAAGCAAACAGTAAATTGGTTGTAAGAATTATATGAGAGAATAGTTAAGGCTTTAGAGATATTTATTTTTTCAGATTAATAATTTTTACCAACTACTTCAATTCATGGCAAACGTTAATTGATTAAACCCTAATTCCTTAGTAATTTAATCTCCTCTAACCTAATCAACCGCCAATTGCTTGGTCACTTAATTTAGATTAAATGTTTAAGTCTAATTCTAGTTTATTAATCACACAAACCCTAAATACCCAAAGATAAGATTATTATATGTCACATATCACGTTAAGTCCAAGTAATTAGAGAATTATGAGGATTTACTTTCAAGTTGTTATTCAAGTAAGTTAACTTTTCCAAGATTCAACAAGAATTCAAGTAGAAAAAGAGTTATATTCCAATATACTCTAATTCCTAGGATGAAGAATGAAAGCAATCCTTGAATTTCAACCAATGCATTAATTAAAAGTAGAATGACAATGGTGTTAATCCATAAAAATAAACTGATCCCCTAACCTTAACAGAGGAGGTTTAGTTGCTCATTGCTTAGAGAAAACTTGGATTCTCAAATTGTGTAAAGTGAGGAATAAGGAAGAAGAAGAAGAGAAGAGAGCTCAAAGGGCTGAATCATTTCTCCTTTTATATCTAACCTAATTGATTTGAAAATAAAATAAAATCATAAATTCTTAAACCTAAAAGATTGTATTTTGTTTTAACCATAATGAAAAGAAAAAATAAATAATAAAAAGAAACTAAAAATAAACTAAAGCCACGAAGCCTTTCTTGGACTCCAAAAATGCGGCGCTAAACGCCAGTCTTGGCGTTTAGTGCTGCTGAGGCAGAGAATGTTGTGTGAGTTACTGTCTTCCTAGCGCTAAACATCAAGGTTGGCGTTTAGCGCCACTAGCGTGTGGGTCTGGGCACTATTTACAAGACAGCTGCACTAAACATCGAGTCATGGCATTTGGCGCTAGCTTGACAGCAAGCTTGCACGAAGTACGAGGTTCCTGGCGCCAAACGCCAAGTAGCGGCATTTAGCGCCAGCTTGATAGCATCCAATTTCCTCCTTTTTCTTCTGCACGAACTCTGTCAAACTCGCCTGAATCTTTCCTGAAATTAATGAAACCACAATAAGCATCCAAGTAGCATTCAAACAGGCCTCAAACACTAAAATCTCATAAAAACTCAACAAATTTATGTCTAAAATACGAAGAAAATATAGAAAAGATGCTCACGCATCAGTAAAAACACATAGCAATTTCAATACAAATTTTAATAACTTCCAATTCCAATTCCTCTGTATACCTTTCTAAATGGCAGCATCCAATATGAAAAACTTATAACTATTGTCAACAAAGGCAGAAAAACTACAAGCATTGTCTCGTGTAGAGAGGATTACAAATGGGTCTAAATCTACTCTTTTAATATTTCATCACTACATTCATATCAAATAAAGGTTTCAAAGCTGAACACTTTTCATTAAAGGAGACAAAATTTTTCGTAAATTTTTTTCTTTTTCTATTTTAATTTTAATCTTCACAACTTAAAAACAGCAATTACCCACATTAAATGCACAACAAAATAAAAAATTTAAATTTTGTATATTCATACCCACATCGCACACCATAAACATTGCAACATCAAAATTGTCGTTAATTCGGAGCCACACCGAAGGCATGATCCCCCAATTGAAATCAATTTCGGGAGCATACCTCCACCAACCTCCACCAACGTATCTGCATCGCTGGTTACCCCATGTGGTCCATTGCCTCCCTTATAGTGAACCTCAACTCGGTCGGATCCCGATCTATGCTTCGGTGTTGTTCAATTACTTGATCTCCTCCGTCGTGAAGCACTGTCTGCTTCTAGGTGGTTCAAACGAAGCTTCCTAGTGATCCTAGCCTAATTTAGCCCTACCTATTAATGGACTTTGGTGATTTGTTGTAATCATAAGTTCTCATTTCGTAAATAAGTTAGTCTATTTTCCCTAAATTCGCCCCAACTGTTATTGTTCTTTATTTGTGAACTGACCCTTGTGTTTTTTATTATTTTTGTTTACTACCTGATCCTTCAAGGTCTTAAAAATACTTTTCCCACTGAAAAAGGCTCCATAACTTAAATAAGAGTTGTAACCTTCAATATTTATCTCCGTCAGGCATTCCAAATGTTAATTTTGTGAGAGACGTCATTAGTTCTGACCTTATGTTGCGATGAACTCTCATACATGACAAATGTGTTAGTAATGTCATAAAAAAATCTATGACTATAAATCCTATCCGACTTGGACTACAAACTGATTTGAAATGAAATTAAACTATGTAACACTTAAAAAAGCAAGATATGCAACATCGATGAGAAATGTATGTATGTAACTTTAGACAAAGCATGTATATAATTCTAATGCAACATAACTTCAAGAACTCTTTCACTATCTGCTTAGCCTTATTAGAATCAGCACTTTCATAGTCAATCTTGTAAAGAGTCCCAAAATCAAAGCTTGTCTCGTCCACCGCCAATTTCAAACCTTTCCACTCATAAGTGCTTCTAATGTTCCTAAATCCCCAAAAATTCACGAATCCCTTCTCTACTTTCACCCTAAAGCCTAAACCCCTTCACCCCAAACTCATTTCTCACCATGCCTAAAACCCTAGATTCCACCACCCTAAGCTTTCCAGGATCTGCGATACAATCAAGACCAACCTTAGGGTTCAAATCTTCCTCATCTTCCTCCACACAACTCAAGTCATCGACCAAAAGGACCTTCTCCCTGAGCGAATTGATGCACCGCTCGTCGTCATTGTAGAACTGAAGGTGGAACACTGCACCTTTAATGAGATCCCCGAATCGGCGTCATCAAAGAAGAGGTTACGCTGGCGGTAGGTTGCAGCATGGAAGGATGAAAGAAAGTCAGTGAATCTTCGGTGCTAGTCGGCATCGTGGAGACAAAGTTTCACTTTAACTTCCATTAGAAAATGGAGCTGTGAGAGGAAGCAGAAGGTGAGGGAGGAGAGAATTTAAAGAGAAAGGCTAATGCAATGTAGTTTGGAAAAGGATCTTGGGTGATGATGTGGCGAGTATGTTATAGTATTTGTAACAACTTATTCTTCATTATTGAATTGAGTAAATTTTTTTTCCTTTCTTTTTGGCCTCCCAGTCTGAATCTCTTCTTAAACAAGTCAATAATCCTGTATCACCAATGAATGGGAGGTAAGAATGAAGTTAAATCCTATATCAATAATCTTGATCTTTCATGATAAAATCTTGGTCAGGTTCTTAGAGACCAATTGTTGTACAGGGCAAACCATGCTTCTGAAGAAAATACAAACACCTGTGATAAAAGACGATGAGAACTAAGGCGAGTTCATCATTTGACTCCTTGACATTCTATCTTAGAAGCTATATATATTCTCTCCTCAAACTTGTGTCGTTTCGCCTTCATAAATTGGGCTTAGAGTTTTGATTTGGTGAAGAAGATGAGAAGAAGAATTAGAGTATTTAAAGAGAAAAAAATAATTTTGATGACAGTAGCAACACATTTGTCACTATGAGAGTTCGTCACCACGTAAGATCAGAATTAACGATTTTTCTCATCAAATTAACATTTGGCTAGAGATGTTAGACAGAGATAAACATTAAATATTACCATTCTTATTTAAATTATTTGCAATTATTTTTGTGAATGTCTAATGAGCGGATAATTTATACGCTTTTTGGCATTGTTTTTAGTATGTTTTTAGTATGTTCTAGTTAGTTTTTAGTATATTTTTATTATTTTTTAGTTAAAATTCACTTTTCTGGACTTTACTATGAGTTTGTGTGTTTTTCTGTGATTTCAGTTATTTTCTGGCTGAAATTGAGGGACTTGAGCAAAAATCTGATTCAGAGACTAAAAAGGACTGCAGATGCTGTTGGATTCTGACCTCCCTGCACTCAAAGTGGATTTTATGGAGCTACAGATACCCAATTGGCGCGCTCTCAACAGCGTTGGAAAGTAGACATCCTGGGCTTTCCAGAAATATATGATAGTCTATACTTTGCCCAAGATTTGATGGCCCAAACCGGCGTTCAAAGTCACCATCAGAATTCCCAGCGTTA
>NC_029772.3:50698169-50699173 GCF_000817695.3 Arachis duranensis | reverse complement strand
CTTTTAAGTTTGGTGTGGTAAAAGCATTGCTTTTTGTTTTTCCATAACCATTTATGGCATCCAATGCCGGAGAAACCTCTAGAAAGAGGAAAGGGAAGGCAAAAGCTTTCACCTCCGAGTCATGAGAGATGGAGAGATTCATCTCAAGGGTGCATCAAGACCACTTCTATGAAGTTGTGGCCTTGAAGAAGGTGATCCCCGAGGTCCCTTTTAAAATGAAAAAGAGTGAACATCCGGAAATCCGACATGAGATCCGAAGAAGAGGTTGGGAAGTTCTTACCAACCCCATTCAACAAGTCGGAATCTTAATGGTTCAAGAATTCTATGCCAATGCATGAATCACCAAGAACCATGATCAAAGTGTGAACCCGGACCCAAAGAATTGGCTTACTATGGTTCAGGGGAAATACTTGGATTTTAGTCCGGAAAATGTAAGGTTGGCATTCAACTTGCCCATGATGCAAGGAGATAAACACCCTTACACTAGAAGGGTCAACTTTGATCAAAGGTTGGACCAAGTCCTCACAGTCATTTGTGAAGAAGGCGCCCAATGGAAGATAGATTCAAGAGGGAAGTCGGTTCAACTGAGAAGGCATGACCTCAAGCCTGTGGCTAGGGGATGGTTGGAGTCTATCCAACGCTCAATCATTCCCACTAGCAACCGGTCCGAAGTTACTATAGACCGGGCTATCATGATTCATAGCATCATGATTGGAGAAGAAATAGAATTTCATGAGGTGATATCCCAAGAACTTTTTAAGGTGGCGGACAAGTCCTCTACCTTGGCAAGGTTAGCCTTTCCTCATCTCATTTGTCACCTCTGTTATTCAGTTGGAGTTGACATAGAGGGAGACATCCCCATTGATGAGGATAAACCCATCACTAAGAAGAGGATGGAGCAAACAAGAGATCCCTCTCATCACCAAATCCCTGAGATGCCTCAAGGGATGCACTTTCCTCCACAAAACTATTGGGAGCAACTGAACACCTCCCTAGGAGAATTG
>NC_029772.3:50696505-50697192 GCF_000817695.3 Arachis duranensis | reverse complement strand
ACTGCAGATGCTGTTGGATTCTGACCTCCCTGCACTCGAAGTAGATTTTTTGGAGCTACAGAAGCCCAATTGGTGCGCTCTCAACGACGTTAGAAATTAGACATCCTGGGATTTCCTGCAATATATGATAGTTAATACTTTGCCCAAGATTTGATGGCCCAAACTGGCATTCAAAGTCACCATTAGAATTCCCAGCGTTAAACGCCGGAACTGGCACAAGGATGGGAGTTAAACGCCCAAACTGGCATGAAAGCTGGTGTTTAACTCCAAGAAAAGTCTCTACACGAAAATTCTTCAATCCTCAGCCCAAGCACACACCAAGTGGGCCCGGAAGTGGATTTTTATGTCATTTACTCATCTTTGTAAACCCTAGGCTACTAGTTATCTATATATAGGACCTTTTGCTATTGTATTTTCATCTTTGGACATTTAGTTCTTAGATCACTTTGGGAGGCTGGCCATTCGGCCATGCCTAGACCTTGTTCTTATGTATTTTCAACGGTGGAGTTTCTACACACCATAGATTAAGGTGTGGAGCTCTGCTGTACCTCGAGTATTAATGCAATTACTATTGTTCTTCTATTCAATTCATCTTATTCTTGTTCTAAGATATTCATTTGCACCCAAGAACATGATGAATGTGATGATTATGTGACACTCATCATCATTCTCACTTATGAACGAGTG
>NC_029772.3:50694701-50695557 GCF_000817695.3 Arachis duranensis | reverse complement strand
GTCTCATTTTAAGTTTGGTGTCAATTGCATGTTTCTGTTCTTCTTGCATTCATTCATGTGCCTTAAGTGATCTTCAAAATGTTCTTGATGATTTCATTACTCTGATCTTTAGATTCTCTTGACTTGAGTGTTTTGTGTTTCTCATGTGCATTCTCATTTTGTTGTGTCAATGGTATACAAACTGCTAAGTTTGGTGTCTTGCATGCATTGTTATTTGATTTTAGTTACATGTTGATTATTAAAAAATCCAAAAAATTTTTAATTTGTGTCTTTTCAAGTCAATAATACAGAGAATTGAAGATTCAGAACATACTACAGAGGAATTACACAGAAAAAGCTGGGCGTTCAAAATGCCCAGTGAGGAAGGCAAACTGGCATTTAAATGCCAGCCAGGGTGCCTGGCTGGGCGTTTAATGCCCAAAAGGGTAGTGGTTTGGGCGTTAAACGCCAGAATGTGCACCATTCTGGGCGTTTAACGCCAGGATGGCACAAGAGGGAAGATTCTGTTTTTAATTCAATTTTTTTCAGGTTTTCAAAATTTTTCAAAATCAAATCTTTTTCAAATCAAATCTTTTCAATCAAATCTTTTTCAAAATCAATTTCTTTCCATTTTCAAAAATACTTGCTATCAATTAATGATTTGATTCAATATTTCAAGTATGTTGTCTTTTCTGTTGAGAAAGGTTTAATGTTTGAATAATATCTTTTCTTGTTAGCCAAGTTATTAATTTTTAAAATCACATCTTTTTAAAACCAATCATATCTTCTTAACCACATCTTTTTCAAAATAGTTTTCAATCAAATCTTTTTTATTTCTAATTTCAAAATCTTTTTCAAAAATCACTTTACTTCTTTC
>NC_029772.3:50692636-50693728 GCF_000817695.3 Arachis duranensis | reverse complement strand
CTAAGAGAAGCTAAGGCACAACTCTCTGTAGAGAACCTAACAGAAATCTTCAAAGGAGAAGAAGAAATGGCAGCCGAAAACAACAACAATGACAATAATGCAAGGAAGGTGCTGGGTGACTTTACTGCACCTACTCCCGACTTCTATGGGAGAAGCATCTCTGTCCCTGCCATTGGAGCAAACAACTTTGAGCTTAAACCTCAATTGGTTTCTCTAATGCAACAGAATTGCAAGTTACATGGAATTCCGTTGGAAGATCCTCATCAGTTTTTAGCTAAGTTCTTGCAAATCTGTGACACTGTCAAGACTAATGGGGTTGACCCTGAAGTCTTCAGACTTATGCTATTCCCTTTTGCTGTAAGAGACAGAGCTAGAATATGGTTGGACTCACAACCTAAAGAAAGCCTGAACTCTTGGGAAAAGCTAGTCAATGCCTTCTTGGCAAAGTTCTTTCCACCTCAAAAATTGAGCAAGCTTAGAGTGGAAGTCCAAACCTGCAGACAGAAGGAAGGAGAATCCCTCTATGAAGCTTGGGAAAGATACAAACAATTGATCAGAAAGTGTCCCTCTGACATGCTTTCTGAATGGAGCATCATATGTATTTTCTATGATGGTCTCTCTGAACTGTCCAAAATGTCTTTGGATAGCTCTGTTGGAGGATCTCTACATCTGAAGAAGACGCCTACAGAAGCTCAAGAACTAATTGAAATGGTTGCAAATAACCAATTCATGTACACTTCTGAAAGGAATCCTGTGAACAATGGGGCTAATCAAAAGAAAGAAGTTCTTGAGATTGACACTCTGAATGCCATATTGGCTCAGAACAAAATATTGACTCAGCAAGTCAATTTGATTTCTCAAAGTCTGTCTGGAATGCAAAATGCACCAAGCAGTACTAAGGAAGCTTCATCTGAGGAAGAAGCTTATGATCCTGAGAACCCTTCAATAGAAGAGGTGAATTACATGGGAGAACCCTATGGAAACACCTATAATTCTTCATGGAAAAATCATCCAAATTTCTCATGGAAGGATCAACAGAGACCTCAACAAGGTTTCAACAATAATAATGGTGGAAGAAACAGGTTTAGCAAT
>NC_029772.3:50691042-50691297 GCF_000817695.3 Arachis duranensis | reverse complement strand
TGCCCCTTGGTGCAGGGATGACTTTTCCTTGACACCTCAGGATCTGTGGACCCCACAGGATCCCCACCTACCCCACCACTCTCTCTCTTCTTCACCCATTCACCAATGACCTCAACACCTCTTCCCCAAAAAGCCCTTCACCTATCAAATCCCATCTTTCTCTTCACCACTCACATCCATCTTTCTCTTCACCACTCACATCCATCCTTCATAAAACCCCACCTACCTCACCATTCAAATTCAAACCACTTTCCC
>NC_029772.3:50635091-50688173 GCF_000817695.3 Arachis duranensis | reverse complement strand
TGAGTAGGATTCAATGATTGAATGACTGTGACGAGCTTCAAACTCGCGATTGTGGGGCGTTAGTGACAGACGCAAAAGAATCACTGGATTCTATTCCGACATGATCGAGAACCGACAGCTGAATAGCCGTGCCGTGACAGGGTTCGTTGAACATTTTCACTGAGAGGATGGGAGGTAGCCACTGACAACGGTGAAACCCTACATACAGCTTGCCATGGAAAGGAGTAAGAAGGATTGGATGAAGACAGTAGGAAAGCAGAGAGACGGAAAGGACCAAGCACCTTCATACGCTTATCTGAAATTTCCACCAATGAATTACATAAGTATCTCTATCTTTATCTTTATGTTTTATTCATCATTCATGACCATTTGAGTTTGCCTGACTAAGATTTACAAGGTGACCATAGCTTGGTTCATACCAACAATCTCTGTGGAATCGACCCTTACTCGCGTAAGGTTTATTACTTGGACGACCCAGTACACTTGCTGGTTAGTTGTGCGAAGTTGTGATGAATAGTTGAGATTACAATTGTGCGTACCATGTTGATGACGCCATTGATGATCACAATTTCGTCTACCAATGTCTCAATCTTTTATGGTTATTAGAAAATGACTATTTACTTTTATTTTTAGGAAACCACTTAAAATAATTTATCTATATTATTTTTTACTAAGTTATTAGCTGGACACACTTTAAATCATTGGCTAAAAAAAGATAGAATCGTCGAGTAAAATTAAAAGATAATGAAAGAAAAAAATTTAAATTATCTAAACTAATAAGCCAAAAACTAATAAATTTTACGAATATTAGTTCCAATGACACATAGTTTCTTAAATTAATACAAAAAAGTTTTGCTCAAAATTTTAATTTTGCATTAAACTCTTTTAGGAAGCTAAAATTTTTGAAAAAAAAACTTATATTTTCCATGAAACTTCAAAAAATTACTATTATATGGTAGAGATTTTTCGCTTTTCTATCATGCTCTTGACCAATAATTAGATTTTACAACAGACATTTTTTTAAAAAGTATTAATTTCTAAAAAATAGAAGACAACTTTATCATTGAAAGTAATTTCATAACTATGGTAGACTAATTATTTAAAAATTTATAAAAAAAACCAATACTATATAATGTCAAATTCAAAGGTTAAACCATCATTAAAGTTATGAATATTAATAAAAAATAATTAAAAAATAACTGTATTGTTTAATCAACTAACAATGGTTCATTAGGACAAGAATAAAAAGTTTAAACATAATTTTCAAATAGTGATACTTCTACTAAAAGTATTAAAAGTTTGAATATCAAAAATGAAAAGTAATTCTAGATTATAATTCTATTGAAAAAGATCTATTAGCTATATGACTAGTCATTATAGTCGTTAGGAATCTTGATTAGTAAATATTTTCTAACTAAATCAGTTAGTTAGCTATTAGATATATAGTATTAGTGAGTCAAACAATTCATGAGTGATGTTATCAACAATCTTAAACCATCTAATTAGGGATGGTAAATAGGCCAAAATCCATTAGGTCGGCTTAGATAACTCACCAAAAAAGATGGGCGGGATTAGAAATTTTAGACCGCTATAATAAAAAAATCTGTTTAACCTGCACAGCCTAACCCATGGATTTTGGTCGGTTTTGATGGGATAGGCAAACTTGCCTGGAGGGCCCGCCATTCTGTTTTTTTAAGGTCTAATTAAAAAAACTACCCGGTCCTATATTAATATTATAAACCTGACCTAGCATAAAAAAAAACTACCCGCCATTGTTGTAAAAACCTGACCGACGTAGGCAGTCAGACTGAAAAATTAGTGAATCGATTTTGGAACCGGTTTGGCCTAAACATAGGATTGGCGAAGAAAACGAACTGGTAGAAACAGATTTGATCTAGCTAGTTTTGATGAAAATCGATGAACCAACGAATTTGTAAAATTTGGACTGGTTCAAATTTTTCTTTAACTCCTCTAAAACGGCGTCGTTTTGATCTTTTTTGCTTTTTAAAGAAATCCCTAATTCTTCAAGGAGCCCCTCCCTAACCTACTCACTCACTCTCAAATGGCGGAGGTCAGAGGTAGAGTTCGACGTCAACATTGCACGGTTGGTGTCTCATTGTTGCGCTTCTCGCTGGCTCCTTTGCATTATCGTGCCTCCGCTAATCTATCACTCTGTGCTCCTTGTCGTCCATATTCACTGTGGCTCGCTTCTTTGTCTCCATCTTCTCTATGTAGTGCATGCGGTAAAGGTGTCAATTCCAGTGGAACGGTGGAGGTGAGTTTTTTTAGTTATTCTATATTAATTTTTAATGAATTGGGTGATTATTGCATTTTGTCTTCTAATGCAAATTTAATGACTGAATTGTGTTATTTTTTCTCTAATTGTTGTTGTATTTTTTTATTGTTACTATTAAATTGATTGATGTTGTCCTATGTTATTGCTATTTAGGGTTGATTTTTTTTATTATTAATTGATGTTTTTTTTATAGAGATGTATATATATTGATTTATACCATGGTTGATTGAGATATGCAGCAGTTGGATAAGCTCTGTGAATTAATTAAATTATAAGTTATGTGAATTGTTGAATTTTTTAGATAATTGATTAATAGGTTATGTGATAGTGTGATACTATATGAATCTGCTGATTGACTAATTTTATGTTTATTTTCATATTAGTTATTTTAGAAAGTGAAACTTGATTGTTGTTTAAGTATATTTTATTTGGTGATATTGATGTTGATTTATATCAAAGTGGTAATGATAATAGTGAT
The DNA here is from genome assembly GCF_000817695.3 of Arachis duranensis. NCBI lineage: Eukaryota > Viridiplantae > Streptophyta > Magnoliopsida > Fabales > Fabaceae > Arachis > Arachis duranensis. The sequence goes on along the minus strand of NC_029772.3, from coordinate 50,685,399 downwards.
TTTTATACTGCAACTTTAAATTATTCTATTCAAAAAGGTAGAAATGAAAGTGAAGATGATCCCAACATAGCAAATCTGCAACAAATTTTTGTGAATTTTGATCATTGATGACAAATTTTATGTTGACATTTTATATTTGAATATTTTTTTGTTATTTTATTTTTGAGTTTGTACATTGATAAGATCATAAAACTTTGGTTAATAATATTTTATATAGTAATTTTAAATTTGAAAGATATTTTAAGATTTGTATTATATTATAGTTATATTTTAGAGTATTTATTTATTATTTTATTATAAAAAATTTTTCAATTAATTCACAGTTGAATTATTTAAACCAATAAATTAATGACTAAAAAGTTTGATGATCGGTCTAATTTTTAAAATTACTGATAAATTTTTAAAACCTTATATATAATTCAAATTTAATTTTAAAATTTTTAATATTTTATATTTTTATTTAAATAAGATCAAGTTAGTCAACTCAACTAATAATTTTTTATCAATTAAGGAAATAATTCAATAACTTAATAATAGTCATATTAGTTCGATCCCTGAATTAACTCCGAGAACTATCCCATAAACATAATTCACATCAGCCACAGCCATAGCCACAGCCACAACCACCACTAAGTCCCTAACCCTGGGCACAACTCAGAAGTAGTCACCCTCACCCTAAAGTTTTTCTTCAGCAAATCCACTGCTGTCGAGCTCACTAGCTCTATCTGAAGGCATGAACTTCACACGCACTTTTCTCTAGTGCCATTGCCTGCGTCCGAAGCCGTAGCGTGTTCCCTCGCACCGTTCTCCTTCTCGGTCCTCACGTGGTCACGCCTCTCCTCTCCCCTGTAATCCTGCATCCATCCAGGCTCTCACCTGTCCATCGTAAGCTCGCACCGCCGTCACACCGCTCCGTCACACACTTCTCCTACCTGTACGTCACTTGCTTGCACGTCTCCGTCGCAGGCTCGCACACTCTCCATCGCTGACTCGCTGCTGTTCCTCGGTTCTGGCCGTTGCCGCTACCTCGTCCCCGTCGCTACTGGCGGTATATTCGTTTGCTTTGTTATTATATATTTTACCACTTATCTAAACTGGTTTTGTTTTGTTGATTCAAATATCTAGTGTTCTGACTTGTTTAAATTTGTATTTGTATCCGTTTCTGATTTAGACAAGTTTGGGTTTGTTAAATTATCTTATTTTATTAAATTTGTTTGTTTTGACTGAATTTTACTGGTTTAGACAAGTCAACTACTCTTTTTTCCTTTGATTCGGTATTTTTTTCTTTGATGTATGATAATTTAACTATATCCAGCAACATATATGTTGAATTAGAATTATTTTTCTAGCTTATTTTTCAATGAACTTGATATATAAGTTTCTTAATCATTATCTGGATGATATGCCTAGTTTCTTCTCCTAATGTAATATGTTATTCGTTGATGCTTATGATAAGTGTTAATTATTTGAGTTTTCATCAAATAAAGATAAATTAAAATTTAGCTAAATATTTTACAGTACTACTATATATTGGATATTCAAATAATGTTTGATAGTTAATCAACAGTCCATTGAAATAAGAACAAACGAAAATGATAAGTATTAAGAGTATACTATATTTAACCTAAGAAAAAGTGGACACAACATAATTGTCTTTAATTTGCATACCGAGCCCAAAGTATTGGTGTTGAAAAATAAAGGGTTGGTAATGGTATTAGCCATTCTTCTCTCACTGTGTGTATGCAAAATCTGCTTCAGTCTGACTCCAGCAAATAGTTTTGTTTTTTTTTTGTCTTGAGTAGCTTGTTATGTAGTACAAATATATATGTTACAAAGGCCTATAATGAATGGTTTGACTAGTTATTTTTTTTTCTCATTATTTTTTGTCACATTATCTAAATTATTTTTCAAACTTGTTTTGACTAATTAGATGTTATAGGTTGCTTAACTGATGTAAATTTTTTGTTTGTTTGCTTTGTTTTATTTTGTATGCTAAGTGTTTAACTAAGTTAGATTCTATAACAATACTTTTTTTACAATTTGCAGTTATATTAGAAAAAAATAGAGTTTGAAACCGTGAATAATAATATTATTGGGGATGGTTCTAAATTTGAATCTTAGGTTGAAGTTGATGCACGTAATTTGAAAAGGACCAGATCGGTAACATCTGATGTATGGAGCTTTTTCAAAAAAAAAAAACATATCGGTCCAGATAAAGATGGAGTAAAACTTTCTGAGTGTAAATGATACAAGAAGGTGTTTAAAGTTGGAGATAAATGATATGGCACATCTTCTATAAAATGATATCTTAATAGTTGTATTCAAATTGAACATGAGAATATTGGTCAGATATAGTGGATATGCAAAATAAGAGTCGAAAAGATTTGTAATTGTTTGTCACCATTTTATGAAACTATTAAGTTGATTTCTGGAATTTATTATCCAACATCCAACTTGTATTTCTTTTACAAGTTTGGCAAATTTAACTTGTTTTTATAACTAGTCTGAATCATGAGGATATGTTTATAAGGAGGATGGGAGAATAAATGATGCTCAAGTTTAAAAAATATTGGGATAACTATAGTATTGTTCTTGTATTTGGAGTAGTTCTTGATCCATATTTAAACTCATTACTTTGGTTCATTGCTATGGTGAGATTGATCCTATTGGTACTAAAGACAAGGTGGAGTATGTGAAGAGTAAGTTATACAAGCATTTTGATTTTGGCTCCTCCCTAATTTTATTTGTGTTTTCTATGTTGGCTCCCTTCTAAAAGAAGTTCTACCTCTCTCCTGACTGGATCCTATTAGAACTATCCCCTCTATTTTACAGTCAGTGTCCACTTCTAAAATTGATTCACCAGATATTAGTGCTCCTACAACATCCTCAACCTCTATCCTTTATATTCATACACTAACTGTTCCAATTTCAGTTATTGAGATATAATTGCCTCTGAATCAGTCTCACTCATTACAAGATACAAATTCAGGTAATGTTCATCAATGTAAATTAGGTCCAAATAGATATTTTTCCTTCCAAGTCTTTCCAAATTCATACTACAAATTTATCTGATTCTGTTATTATTCCAAAATCTGAAAAAATTTCTTTTCAATCAAATGCTTGAAAAGATGCTATGATAAATGAATATAATACACTTTTATATCACAAAAACTTGAACTTTAGTGGAATTACCAAAAAATGAAAAAGTAGTAAGTTGTAAATGAATTTTTGCTTTAAAGAAAAATGTCAAAGGAGAATTATTAGGCATAAAGTAAGGTTAGTTGCTAAATATTTTACACAAATATTAGGTGTGGATTTTGACCAAGTTTTTTTTCTCCTATTATTAAACCTGTAATAATTAGGATGATTCTCACTAGAGCTCTATCTAAAGGATGAAAGATTAAGCAATATGACTTCCATAATGCCTTTCTGAATGGAAATTTATAAGAGATAGTTTACATATCTCAATCCCCTAGATTTTTTATCACAATCTAAACCTTGTATCTAACTTACATAAAGCTATTTATGGCAAGCCCCAAGGACATGGTATCTTATCATTTCTGTCACATTTACTAAATCTAACCCCTCTCTTTTTATAAGAATGACTAAAAAATCAGTTATTTACATACTTATATATGTAGATAATGTATTAGTTACTAGTAACAATGAAAGTGAAATTAAATATGTTTTAAACAATCTTCATTCTATTTTCTTACTTAAAGATCTTGGAAAAATTAATTATTTTCTTGGTATAAAGTTACAAAGTACTCTGACTCTTCAATTTGCTTAAATCAATCAAAGTTTATTACTGATTTGTTGACAAGAGCTGGTATGTAAGATTCAAAATCTATGCAAATCCCTACGATCAGTTCACTGAAACTTACTGCTAATTCTGGGTCCCCTTTGATAATCCTACTTTGTATTGCTCAATTGTGGGGGGATTGCAATATGTTCTACTTACTAGACCTGACATTGTCTTTCTAGTATATAAATTGAGTCAATTTGTGACTAACACCCCTTTAGAACACTGGTTAGCTATGAAAGTATTTCGATATCTTGTTGGAATTGCATATCTCCAACAAGAATTTCACAAAACCACTGACTTGAGACTTACTACCCTTTCAGATTCTGATTGGGCAACCATTGGATATTATGTATACTATAAAGTAAATCTTGTGGCATGGAAGTGCAATAAATAGCCTACTGTTCATAGAAGCTCCACTGAAATTGAGTTTAGAGCCCTTGCAGCGGTGTTTTCTGAATTAATCTGGATCCAGAATCTTATTCAAGAGCTCAAAGAATATTGTCTTACTTCTCCCACTGTCTATTCTCATAATATGTGACAGAGAAAAAATGTCGGTAAAGATTTTCACAAAAATATCAAGTTGCAAGTATAGTTCTAAACCGACAATTAAACCTCAATCAATATTTAAATTGTTTGTTACTTAAGCAAATCCAATAAAATTATCCGAAGTATTAAACATCGGGTCGTCTCTCAAGGAATTGTAGGAAAGTGTGGTTATTATTGACTATGGAAAAGTATAGTTTTGGGTTTTGTAATAAGAAACAAGAAAGTAAAATGGCACGAAAATAAACTAATAACTAAGAAATCTCTTAGCAAGTAAAGAGAATTAGAAGTTCTATCCTAATTGTCATCATCAATTGTAATGGTGGATGTAAATTGCCTTCACTTAGTTAACCTCTATCCAATGGAGGAAAGTCAAGTGCATACAATCAACTTAAGTTCACAAGTCCTAGTCAACTCATAGTGAGAGACTAGCTTTGATGGAGTTCAAGCTAATCGAAAATCTTCAATTACCATTCAACAAGAGACTTAGACAACTCAAGAATCTCTAATTAATCAATTACAACTAAGAATAGAAAAATCTAATTTAAAACCCTCCCAAGCATTTAATCAAACACTTGAAAGGCACAAAGTAAAAGCACAAAAAAGTAATAAGAGAATGTAAAATCTAAGACCAACAATTGCATGGAATCAATAAGAACAAATGAAGAAAGAAGCAATAAACATGAAATACCTCAAATTGAATTAAAAGAAAATTGGATCTAACATGAAGAGTTCATAAACTAAATTGGGAAAATAAAAGAATCAACAAGAGAGGATAAACTAAGATGCTAGATTAATAGAATGTAGAATAAAAACTAAAGTAAAGCAAGATGAAAATCTGAATTCTAAAAGAAATAAACTAAAAATCCTAAAATCTAGAGAGAAGAGCCTTTTTCTCTAGAATTCTACATCTAAAGCTAAAATTGTATGAATAAAAGTGTAGTTAATCCTCTAGCTTCACTCTGCAGCTTCTAATCAGTATTTTTGGGCCTAAAAATGGGTCAAAAGTAGCCAGAAATTGCCCCCAGCATTTTCTGTAATTGCAGTACGTAACGCTCTGTCACACGTACGCGTCGCTTGAACTCGGCACTGGCCACGCGTAGGCGCGTGCGCGTCATATATCTGCTACACCAGTCATGCGTACGCGTCGTCCACGCGTGCGCGTCGCTACCAGATTCTAAAAACTTCAATTTCTTGTGTTCCTTCCACTTTTGCATGCTCCTTTTCCATCCTCTAAGCCATTCCTGCCCTATAAAATATGAAAACACTTAACACACATATCACAGCGTCGAATGGTAATAAGAGAGGATTAAAATTAGCAAATTTAAGGCCAAAGAAGCATGTTTTCAATCATAACACAAAATTAGGAAGGAAAATGTAAAACATGCGAATTATATGCATAAGTGTGAGAATAATGGATAAAATCCACTCAATTCAATACAAAATAAACTATAAAATAGTGGTTTATCAATCTTCTCACACTTAAACATTAGCATATCCTCATGCTAAGCTTAAGAGAACCAAAAGAGTAAAGAGGGATGGTAGGACTTATTAAATGCAACCTATCTATATGAATTCAACTACTTGTGAAAATGCTTCTACCTACTAGGTTAAAAGTAAATCAATTTCTCCATGAACAAATATGAACTGGATTCAACTAACTCAAATCATAAAATGAAGCATAAATAAACTTGCAAGAAGAAAGCTCGTGAAAGTCGGGAACAAAGAATCAAGCATCGAACCCTCACTGGAAGTGTATACACTCTAATCGCTCAGGTGTTTAAGGTTCGATTCTCTCAATTCTCTACTAATCTTGCATTCTAAGACTTGCTCTTCTTCTACCAATCTACAAAAATTTAATGCACGAATACACATATCAAGAGGTCTTTTCAAGGGTTGTATTGGGGTTAGGGTCAAGGTAGGATTGTATTTGGTCAAGTGGACAAAAATCCGAATTCTTGATTAACCTAACCTAAGACAATCCATGTAATCATAATATAAAATCTAACAACCCATTAACTATGTTTTCAATATATTCATGCATCCCAAATTTGAATACAACTCATATGCATTGCTACCACCATTTACTTTGGGGCATTTTGTCCCCTTTTATTATTTTCTCTTTTTCTTTTCTTTTTTTTTTCATTTTTGTTTCCTTTTTATTTTTATTATTTTTCTCAATGCATATGATTAATGTATTGAATGCAAGAATATGTGCTCAACTATCTTGCTCATATTTTCACAAAAGTATGCAATATACACTTCCCAAACCAGATGTTTCAGATCCAATTTTTCCACACTTAAATCATGAACACTCTCATTAGTTCAAATAAAGGACATTATTGTTTTTCGCTTAGAATTAGTGATGAGCTAAAGTAAAGAATAAATGGGGTTTAAAAGGCTCAACATTGGTTTGCAAAGTATGATGAAAAGGGTAAGGCCATATGGGTATGTGAGCTTTAATGCAACAAAGGCCTCAATCACGTAAGTGTATGCATGTATCAAACAATGAAAATATAGAATCAAGCAAGACAAAAATCACAATTTTAGAGAGAATAACACACACCAAATTGATAAGATGCAACCAGTTAAATAGGCTCAAAATTTCACTGGTTTTGTATGTTCAATCTCTAAAATCATGTTCCAAATTAAATATCTTTAAACAAGTTTAACAAAAAAATTTAATTAAAATTAGTGAAATACCTAAAATAGTTTCTTGAAAAGAAAATTATTACTTCCACCAAGTAGTACATAAATACAAACAATTAACTACACATGCAATCTATCATGTAATGCAACAACTCAGTAACAAAGAAAACTAAACATTGGTGTTGAAAAGAAAGTAACTAACCGATGAAAGTCGGTATAGACCTCTCCACACTTAAAGATTGCACCATCCTCAGTGCATGCAAAGATGTGCAAGTGGATGGGTTACTAAAATTGATGCGCTTTCTCCAAAGATTGTGCGGTGGGACTTGTTTGTCGCTCCATTTAGAAGTTTTCCATTTCCCTTCTTGGTGGCCATCCTGAAAGAAGAGAAAAAAGAAGAATAACCCACAAAAAATATGCAAACAAATTAAATATGGGTGGGCCAATGCCAAATAATAATGAGGTTCTCAACTACATGGTAGCTATAACATGCAAGTGAGAAAATAATAGAAGCAATGGGCATATCAACTAAATAGCAAACAAGTTAAGAAGCACCCAAAACAATGCAAGAAATATGTAACAGTTGAGTAAAAGTATTCAACACCAATAGTATAATATCAAACATAGAAAAGAAAATAAGAACAAGCAACAAAGTTAAAATATAATAAATAAAAGTATACAAATGCAATAAATAAGGGAGAATAAAGATGAGAAGGGAAAGGGATGAAGAAGAAGAAAGGTAGAAAGAAAGAAGAACGAGAGAAGAAAGAAGAAGAAAGGAGAGAAGAAAGATGAAGAAAGTAAAAGAAGACGCGACGCGTAAGCGTCGCCCATGCGTACACGTGGGTTGCAGAATAAGGAAATGACACGTACGCGTGGAAGTGAATTGTGCTCCACACACAACACTCGCACAGTGGCAGCCCAACTCTCTGTTTTTAGTACTTGACAATCAAAATTTTGGGGTTGACGCGCACGCGTCGTCAACGCCTACACGTGGATGGCCAAAAGATCAAGTGATGCGTACGCGTTAGCGAAGCGCACACATGGGTTGGGTTGTGCGTCAATCCCCCACCCGGATGGTTCCAGCACAACTCTCGGATTTTTGTACCAGGGAGCCAAATTGGACGCGTACGCGTGACAACCTTTTTTTCATCTTTTAAAAGTTGATTGAGAAGCTAACAAGCTACCAAAGTAATGTTAAAGATTATTAAACAAGTCAAACAATAACTTAAACTAAATAAACCCAACTTAAATTGAAAATTCAACTTATTACCAATATAAATAAAAGATAAAATAGGAAGAATTTACAATAGTGGGGTGTCTCCTACCTAGCACTTTTAGTTAAAGTCCTTAAGTTGGACATTTGGTAAGCTCCTTGTCATGGTGGCTTGTGCTTGAACTCATCTTGAAACTTCCACCAACGCTTGGACTTCCAATAAGCTCCAACATTTCCAAGTGAATTCACCAAGCCTTGATGAAATTCTTTACAAGCTTTGAGCTCCCAAAGTTGATCTTCTTGTATGTTGGGATCCCAAATCTTTTTTCTACACCCGTCTTTAAGTGGATCATCATTGTTCCAACCGGGTGGCAAGCAATCTGAATTCTCAATGAAATACCAAACTCTTCTCTTAGATCCAACCAATTGATCACTAGTCTGACCCTTACATCTAGCTCTTGAAATTTCAACCTTGATGAGTCTTGATTTACAACTCCAACAACTAAACATCCTTCTCTTACGCTTCATTCCACAAAGCCTCCTAAGTTGGCCATCCATTTCAAGAATACCATACTCGAGTGGGACAATAAAGCTAATAGAGATAAGTTTTACCCACTCAAACAAAGGAGTAGATGGCAATATAGTAGAGAAGTCTCCAACGATCTTGACAAAGCATATTCAACTCCTGTCCAACCTTTCTGAAGGACTTCCACTTCCACATCATTCTCAAACTCAATCAGAGAAGGTTCTTCATTCTCAAGGAGTCCATTTGCGGATGTAGATTCATCACTAGGGGGACTTGATTCATGATCATCATCACAAAAGGAACTTGTCTCTTGATCTATTCCATCCATATCTTCATAGGAAATATGCCTTGGAGATTGTGCACTACCCTCCTCAACATTATTTTCAAGCTTCTTGGAGGAATACTCTACAACTCTAGATTCCCATGGAGGTTCAGCATCTCCTAAATCTTCAACCACTTCTTCCTCTTCAACAAGTATGGCTTCCTCCAATTGTTCCAATACAAAGTCACATTCCTCACTTTCAACCAGAGTTTCTAATCTCTCTCTCATGCTATGCTCCTCATTAGATTCTCCACATGCGGCCATGGGGGTACTTTGAGTTTCAAAGAGCAGGAAAGCTAAATTATCTACTACTTCGGTCAAGGTAGCTATGAACTCTAGTGTCGTCCGTTGCATCTCTCTTTGCCCTTGAAGAAGAACACCAAGAGTGTCATCCATTGGAGATTGGAGTGGATATGAGGGTTAATTGCTTGGGAGGAAAGGTTAATGATAAGAGGGTGGTTCATCATGATAAGATGTGGCGGTTCAACACTTTCCATCTTTTCTACTTGATGTACAACACACTCGAGTCCCTTGTTCTCAAGTTGAGATTTGTTAGCCATGAGAGCTTCGTGTGCTTTTCGGCCTTCCTCTCACTCTATTTAATGGATTGTTGCTTGAAGTCGATCCATTGTTTCTTTAAATTGATCCCGTGGCTTTTGTTCCACTTGGCTAACATAATTAGGATCATATTGCTCTTAGATTGATGGATATGGACATTCTCCTATGGAGGATTATGGTGGAAAGGGAAATTCATCTTGTGGTTGAAAGTTCGCATACATTGGAGGTGGTGTACATTGAGGTGGTGGTTCTTAGGAGTAATTGGGTTGGAATTGGGGTGGTTCTATGTATGGTTCATTTGGCTCATAAGGTGGTTGGTATGGTGGATATAGGTTAGGGTCATATGGAAGTGTTTGGTGGTAGGGGGCTTGTGAGTATGGTGGTTCAAAGCTATGTTGGAGAGGGGGTTCATAGGCATATGGTGGTGGTTGTTGATAGTCATCAAGAGGTCCACCATAACCATTATCTTGGTATGCATCATGGAATGGTTGTTGCTCATAGTACATTGGAGGGGGTTGTTGCCAAGAGGGTTGATCAAATCCTTAAGGCTCCTCCCATCTTTGATTGTCCCAACCTTGATACATGTTTTCATTGTAGCTTCCATTCCCTAAAATATAATTTGAACCAAACTCATCGCCAAAGGGGTGAGAATTCATAGTAACAAGAGAAAATAAAAACAAAAACTAATAAGAAACAATAAAAATAAACTCCTAAAACTAGAAACAACTAACAAAGAAACAAAAAGGCAACATATTCACAATATTTACAATAACCAATAATAAGACATTTGTAATTCCCCGGCAACGGTGCCAAAACCTTGACGGAGGAAAAATGTCAGTAAAGATTTTCACAAAAATATTGCGTTGCAAGTATAGTTCTAAACCAACAACTAAACCTCAATCAATGTTTAAATTGTTTATCACTTAAGCAAACCCAATAAAATTAACCAAAGTATTAAACCTCGGGTCATCTCTCAAAGAATTGCAGGGAAGTATGGTTATTATTGACTATGGAAAAGTATATTTTTAGGTTTTATAATAAGAAACAAGAAAGTAAAATGGCACGAAAATAAACTAACAACTAAAAAAAGCTCTTATCAAGTAAAGAGAATTAGAAGTTCTATCCTAATTGTCATCATCAATCATAATGGTGGATGTAAATTGTCTTCACTTAGTTAAACTCTATCTAATGGAGGAAAGTCAAGTGCATACAATCAACTTGAGTTCACAAGTCCTAGTCAACTCATAGTGAGAGACTAGCTTTGGTGAAGTTCAAGCTAACCGGCAATCTTCAATTACCATTCAACAAGAGACTTGGACAACTCAAAAGTCTCTAATTAATCAATCCAAGCTAAGAATAGAAAAATCTAATTTAAAACCCTCCCAAGCATTTTATCAAACACTTGGAAGGCACAAATTAAAAGCACAAAAAAGTAATAAGAGAATGTAAAATATAAGACTAACAATTGCATGGAATCAATAAGAACAAATGAAGAAAGAAGCAATAAACATGAAATAACTCAAATTGCATTAAAAGAAAATTGAATCTAACATGAAGAGTTTATAAACTAAATTGGAAAAATAAAGGAATCAACAAGAGAGGATAAATTAAGATGCTGGATTAATAAAATGTAGAATAAAAACTAAAGTAATGCAAGATGAAAATCTGAATTCTAGAAGAAATAAACTAAAAACCCTAAAACCTAGAGAGAGGAGAGAGCCTCTCTCTCTAGAATTCTACATCTAAATCTAAAATTGTGTGAATGAAAGTGCAGTGAATCCTCCATCTTCACACTGCGGCTTCTAATTAGTATTTTTGGGCCTGAAACTGAGTCAAAAGCAGCCAGAAATTGCCCCTAGCGTTTTCTGTAATTGCAGCATGTGATGCTCTGTCACGCGTATGCGTCGCTTGAACTCGGCACTGGCCACGCGTAGGCATCATCCACGTGTGCGCGTCGTATATCTGATGTACCAGTCACACGTACGCATTGTCCAAGTGTGCGCGTTGCTATCAGATTCTGAAAACTACAATTTTTTGTGTTTCTTCCACTTTTGCATACTCCCTTTCCATCCTCTAAGCCATTCCTACCCTACAAAACCTAAAAACACTTAACACACATATCACAGCATCGAATGGTAATAAGAGATGATTAAAATTAGCAAATTTAAGGCCAAAGAAGAATGTTTTCAATCATAGCACAAAATTAGAAAAGAAAATTTAAAACATGTGAATTATATGCATAAGTGTGAGAATAATAAATAAAATTCACTCAATTCAATATAAAATAAACCATAAAATAGTGGTTTATTAATATGTCAACAGTTCTCTTCGCTTATAATTCTATTCTTCACGATAGGACTCAAAATTTTGAACTGGTTTTATATTTTATAAGAGATAGAGTAATCAAAGGTTTAGTTGTTGTTATTCATATTTCATCCACTTAATAAGTAGCTGATATTCTTACAAAACCAATTTCATCAGCTCCTTTTGATAAACTCAAAAGCAAACTCAGATTGGCTTTTAATCCAACATGAGTCTGAGAGGGAATGTTAGTTATATGACCTTTATAATAGCCAGTAAGAATCTTGATTAGTTTCTTGATTTAGTAAATATCTTCTATAAATCAATTAGGTAGCTATTAGATACAAATAGCTAAACGCTCAATACATTCATCAAGTCAATAACAAGAAATCAATTCCGCAATTCATTCTATTTCTTTACTTTTTTTGTTTTTGTTTTTTCATTCCTCAATAGAACTTATTATAAGATCTAGTAATCCCTATAAAAGTCAAATGTATAGCCAAGACATCAAGAAAAGAGAAACAATCTCACTATAGTTATATACTAATTTCAACACATACACTTTTGAAAAAGAATTCATGAGTCAAAACTCTAAATATAAAAAATACCATCTAGATACATTCTCAAAACATAAAAGAGTAAAAATTTAGTTCTGTTTCTATCCATTTTTTTAAAGAACAAAGTGATTTCTATACATAAAAAAAGGAGATATTTTGACCCTTAATAATATTATTGGGACAATATAAACTTTCTGTTAAAACATCTTTTAAAAAAATAATGGACAAATACTTTTCTATTAGAAGCATGCACAAACCCAAAATCAAATGAACAAGATTTGTTATATATATAAAAAAAGAATAGTCTATGATTACATGAAAAATATAAATCCCAAACAGTAGAAGCATTATCAACGATACGAAAACTACAATGAAATATTACACAAATTTTCTATCTTATCTAAATCATTATTTGGAAACAAATTATAAATTATCGACAAAAACACTACAAGAAATACGCTGAAAATTGTCGAATTTATGTTAGATGTTATCGGAGGTTTTAACAAAAATTACCTTGCTAACATACAAATAAGTGATTTATGCAACATTGAACAATATATTTGTGAATTTAAAAAATATTATTATCAGTCATTATATATTTATGTATAAATACATATATTATTTAATTTAATTTTAATATATATTTTATATTTTAATATATATTTTATATAATTATCTGATTTTTTTGTATATACTTAGCATGGTTTACAAAAATCTAGCTACGCCAAAGAAATTTGGAAAAATAATTAATATATGATGTCAGAATAATACTAAAATCCGTTAATAATATGGTTGCAATAAAAATAATCACTACAAAAAGGTTAAAATGGCGGTTTTTTAAGGTAATTACGGCGGTTATAACCACCATTATTACCGAAAATGGTGCCCCAAGAAACGCCGAAATTATGGGCGCCATTCTGGTTATTACGGCGGTTTTCTGAAAACCGCCACAATTTTCTGGGGTTAAAACGGCGGTTTTTAAATAGGTTAAAACGGCGATTCAAACTGCCGTTATTTCCAGGGTTAAAATGGCGGTTCTTTGATAGGTTAAAACGGCGGTTTGAACCGCCATTATTACCCTGACAGATTGACGTTTTGGTTGGTTAAAACGGCGGTTCAAACCGCCGTTATTTCCATGGTTAAAATGGCAGTTTTTGGATAGGTTAAAATGGCGGTTTGAACCGCCATTATTACCCTAACAGAGTGGCATTTTAGTTGGTTAAAACGGCATTTTTGAACCGCCATTTTTACCCTGACAATAGCGTTTTGGTTGGTAAAAATAATATTTTTGAACCGCCGTTTTATCGTAACTGACATTTTTTATTGTTTAAAAAATAATTTTTACCGTCATTTTTATCGCGTTAAATAAATAATTTTGTGATTAAAATTTCACAATAACAAAAAATCATAATACATAAATGAAATATTATATAACTCAAACAAAATATTAATATAATATATAATTTTTTATTATTGAAAATGAAAAATAATAACTCTTGTACAAAACATTGTCTTACTAAACTTACTAAAATACAAGCATTGCAATAAATACTAATCAGTCAAATCTACCATCCAGTTTCCTAAACTATGTTAATATCTAATAATGTATTTAAACCATCTAATAAGTGTTATTTTTACTACTTAAAATATGAATATACAAGACAAGTAACTTAGCTAAGTGTTGATGAATAAGATTTGGAGGCCAAAAATTTCCTCCTTTTGTAATTAACTTTAAAACAAGCCTGCCTTGGTTTCTTGGTCTCTTGTATGAATTTCATCCCGGAACTTGCTCCAACATCTTTGTTTCTTGCTCCAACACTCCAACTCCATTATCCAAACTCATCTCTTACAAAGATTTGTAGGAACCTCTCCTGAAAGCTGGTTCTTATTGAAATGGTTGCATTAGATTACAAATGCAATTCAAAACAGTTATTATAAGATGAAGAGAATACTGCTTCTTAAATCAGAATGATTTTATCCTTTATATTCAAACAATTCAAATACCTTACTGATATTGTATGAAGCTGCAGTGGTGATAATTAATATAATGTTAAGGCCATATCATAAGGACTACTACAACATATGTTTCTTGTATGGAAGCCTTTGTGTAAATGAACAAAACAAAAACAGTATAAGAAAACTTACCCTTACAGCCAAAGCTTTTATGACCTCTTTTGCTGCTTTGGACTTAGCAGCTTCCTCCTTTGCTACAAACCAACTCTCCTAAATTTTCTGTTGGCACTCTTGTATCTTATGGTTTTTGAGTTCACACTGTTCTTCAAGTCTCTTTAACTATCAAAAGAACATGCATAAGAGAACACATTAAATGCACAGTCAGATATTTTTTAAATACGCAAGTGAACAGCACTGGTTAATTTGCTACTCAGATATAGGAAAATCAGAATGAGAGGAATGAAATGAAGCAACCTAAAGGGCTAAATGTTGACCAGTTATCCTAACGAAAAATGCGAAAACAAATTTTACAAATTTGAATTATAGTTGAATGCTGGAGATACATACAGGAATATATTCATTTATAGAAATCTCAGCAGGATAATTAACTATTTCTTTGTCACAAATGCAGCATGTAGAACATTGAAACAAAAGTTACCTCAGCTCTCAGCCTCTGAACTTCTTCGATGAGCATCTTATTAGATTATATTTTATATCAATTATTTAGATTAAAGTTTATAATTTAGAATTTCTAATTAGAATTTAAGATTCAAAATTTTTAATTCATACATGATCCAAAAAGCATAGCCATATCCCAGGAGTCTTTATCATTGATATGCTGCATGTGAGCATGACCAAGATATGTCCATTTGCAAACTGTGGTGGACAAACTGCGAGTATCATCTCCAGTTGCCCTAAAAAGGTACCAAAAATAAATCAAGGCTGAGCAACACTTGACTCCAACATAGAATGACATTGAACATCAAGAATAACAAAATAAATAAATAAATAGATAAATACATAAGTAAGTACCTGTATGACAACCAATCAATCAAGTCCATCCACCTGAAAACCAAAGACCAAGACTCTTGCAAGTTTTCTTTAACCCATAGAAGCTGAAAGTTTAAAATGCTTTGGAAAATGAGTTCATAAAAGAGAGCATGATTCTTAAAACTATAGATGATGTAAGAATACATCATGTGAACCAACTGCATTGAGCAAAATATAACCAGTTTAGTAGCTTGGATCGGTAAACACTATGTAACATAGTCATTGTTAGCATAGAATTTCTTCTGACAAGGAAGAAAATAAAAAACCTAGAATTAAAGAAAAAGACATAGTCATTGTTAGCATAGAACATGGCATATTTACCAATCATGAGTAAACAGAAGAAGATAATGCAAATTTGTACACTAACCTAGATGCTCAACGAAGATGATGAATAAATACAAAATTAAACACTTGAATATTTTACCTTCACCTCATCAAGTATTTTCTGCGATAACCACTTGTCTGTACTTGTTATAAATCCAAATCCAAATTTGTGCCTGTACCTTCGGTTCCATTGATCCAACTCCTAAAATTTTAGATTATTTATTATACAGGGAAATCAAAATATTAGATTATTTATTATGTCATGGCAAGATATATTAGATTATTCAGATTATGCATAAAGTCTCTCTAGCTTATATAATACCAATAAATTTAAGATGCAAAATAAATCAAAATAGCTCAAAACCATACTTTAGAAATTTTCCTAAGGGTTCTTTTCAAAAATCAGGTGAAGTAAGGTTCTTCTTGTCTTCCATCAGTGGAAACAATTGCCTCAAATAGTGAAATTATTACCTCAACAAAATAGAGTAGCGAGCCAAGTAAAGATCCTACTACCGCAAGCAGTGTAAAAACAAATAAATTTAGGCAACTTTTACAAATAAAGTGAAGGAATCCATAGCATTTCTATAAAGAGACAATCAAATATCCAAAATAAATATGATTATAATTTTATTTTGGGAGTTGAATCATTCTACTTAATTAGTAACCATCCATGGGGTATATAGAAGAGAAACTACAGGGACATGAACTCCAATATCAAATATTGTTTAACTACTTCAATATCAAATATTGTTAAACTATTCAGGGATAGGAACTCACATTCAAAAGGCATATCTTCAAGTCAAGAAATTCAACATCAATAATGAAGCAACCAATGAATGAAGTATCAACAGGCCAGACAAATTCATCATATGTCCTAAGTATCCTTTCATGGACTGCAGCATCAAAAGCAAAAAGAAATAAGAATCAAGCTGTGTTACAACTTCATTGTACAATCCTAAAACTGCTATTACAATCTCAAAAACACCTTGGTTACCACTTTGAGTTGCAATATGAAATTACCCTATTTCTTCTTGGAAAATAAAGTGGTAGAGAATAAGATTTTCAGGAGAGAAGGAGAAGAAGAATAATAATAGTAGGGAATGAACTAAAATAGTGCACAAGGAACTGATCCACCCTTTCTCCCTTGTTGTTATTATATTATTTATAGCAAGCATGCAAAAAATTAAAGGTGAAATTGAAGTGAAAAAAGAGAAAATAAAGAAATGAAGTAGATTTCCATGGAGGCAAGTACCTGCATATTGTTGTATCTGTTGAAGGTTTTGCAGCAAACAGGACAAGAAAACTGGGTAGGACCAATCAGAATCTGAGATGGAGTTGGGATCCAGTATTGTCCCTTGGGATCCAGAATCTGTGGAATATTAGAATACAAAAATCAGGAACCTTTTATTTATAACACACAAATAAAGTGATAAAACAATAGTTGCTTCAAAGGAGGGTGATGATCTGGATTTATTATCTTCCAAGCTCACTACCAAACAAGTCCTGCTCCAAGAACAAAATCAAATTTACACTACTCCCTGGAACCAATAGTTCAATCTATTTGCCCTATCTATATCTCCATTCAAATAACAAAAAAAGTTTAGCCCTTTTTTTTACCATTTTCAAAAAACAAAGCTATCGACTAATTCAACATCATACATTTTGGTGCAACTTAACACAAGAAAGAAGAAGAATAAGAAAAAAAATTAGCATGGACAATGAAATGAAACAATAGGAGGAAGAATAACAAAAATTGATGCTAGAATCATCCAAGTAAAAGATCCATCAGATATCAATGTTTACAAGACAGTTATTGTTTCATTTGCTTTTCATCCTTTTCACAATGCAAATCAGTATATGACTGTATTAGTGGTTTTATTTAGCATACTCAATTAATTAATGCATTCAATTTATGAATTGAGACTTCTCAATCAGTTTGATCTATAATTTAATCCTCCAAATTTTCTACATTAAAACCAGCTATTTCTTTTGAATGACATCTATAACTCTAACATATTTGAATAGACACTAGAGTAAATTCTCAATACTTACTAGAATAAGCTAATTAGCTAAATACACTAGAGAAAATCATTTCTGCATTAGCTCAAAAATTACTTAAACAGTATCATTCTTTTCTGTTTTCATTGTAGCACTCAAAAGAGCAATGTTGATATAATCAATAAAAATAAGTCTCCTAATAGTTACAACCCAATAAACATAGTGAAAAGTTGGAAAACTTACGTGATAGACCAATTCCAGCTAAGAGACCCTCACTCTTCATCAATCCTACAATCTTCTAGTAAATCCTTGCATTGCTCTCTGCAAATCAAGTTCTCAATTGGTTTAATTCATTAGAAAAAGAAAAAAGATGTTGAATTTAGTTATGTGTCACACCTTGAAAGATTCATTGTCTGTTCTGAAGCTTATTCCTAAAACATACTTCAGCCACACAGGAAATCCTCTATATACAACTAAAAAATGATAAATTAAATTAAATTAAATTAAACATTATAAAAGTAGTAGGGAAACAAGGACGAGGAGGTGATGGCAACCAGACCAAGGACGTGAACCACGTATGTGAAAGGAATGGGGGTTACACCCAACGCCATCGAAACACTTAACTGTCTCTCTGCGACTCAACAACCATTTTTCCTTCTGATTAGATCTTCCCACATCTGCATAGAAGCCATTTTTCATAATTTAAATATAACTAGAAAGTAATGCACCGACAGATATTTTGAGACAGATGCAGTGTATTCCATCCATACATTTAAAGTATGCCAGGAACTAAGGTGTTCAAAGTATCCTTCTCAGCTTCATACTCACACACCAAAGAATCAAAACCCTAACACCTTGCCGCAAAATTAAAATTTGACTAGTTGATTTTCACAGTATGACGGAGCATAATTGTAAATTTAGCCAAAAAAAAATAGAGCACTTACCGGGATTCCGTGCATTTGCCGGAGCCAGCACTGCCTCCACGATTTTGTTGGAGCTGCATTCGCATCGAGGTGGTTGCGATGGTTCTCTCTTCATCAACGTGTGGTAAAATTTCACCACCTCTAGCACCCTCGTCAACAAGAACAACAACGTAGAAGATCAATCAAAGTAAAAATACACAATAAAAAAAAGAACAAGCATTCTTTGTTTCTTTCTACTAGAGCATGAACTAGATCTAAAAGTATGAAGAGGAAAGAAAAATCAAAAGACGATGAAGGCGAAACCAAATCGCAGAGGCTCGCCAAAGGCAGCAACAACAGCATTGCTTGTGACGGCGAAGTGATAAATAAAGGCGGTAAGGAAATGAGCGGCGGTGACTAACATTCAGATCGAAGCCAGAACCTCATTGAAGGTAGCGACATGATGTTGCTTGATATGGCGAGGGAATGAGTGACGGTGAGGAGATGAACAATGGCGGTGAAATAAGCGGCAGCGACAAACCTTTAGATCGAGAACCAGATCAGAAACTTGCTGAAGGCAACAACGATGTTTCTTGCAACGGCAAGAATATGAGTTGCAACGAGGGGATGAGCGGCAGCAAGAAGATGAATGACAGCGGCAAGGGATTAGGGTTCGTCATTCGCTTTTCTATTGAGAAATCACACTAAGTTAAAACACATCTAAGTTAAAAAGACGAAAGAAAAATCACAAATATTCTGGCACCAACAAAAACCGCCAAAATTAGCGGAAAAAATGGTGTTTTTATGAAACTGCCAGAAAATTAATGCCATTTTAATTTTTTTTTTGTAATGAATAAACAAAAACGACAACACCACTTTAGAGAAAAGTAATACCATCCATATAAAACGGAGACAAAAAAGATATTTTGAAAAAATATACTTTAATAAAAATTGAAAAAATATTGCTGCTAAAACAAAATTATAAATGTTAGTATTACCAAAAACAAAATTATTATCCAAATCATTACTACAAACTATCCATTACAGATGGTATTACTTGTCATTCGTCATGAGTCATGACTGATAAGTTATCAACAGCAGCCAGTCGAGCCATTGCTAAAAGTGTCAAAGCAGGCAAGTTGTCCTACTTCACTCATTAAAACAAAACAAATCTAAAATATCACTTCCCTCCATTTATATTAGATTTATAGGTCAGCAGGCTAGTCTGTCTCACTTTTTTTTTAAATGTAACATCAATTAAATTAATCTAATAAAAAATAACAAGAAAAAACAAAATCATAATTCTAACACAAATAAAAAAATACTCAAATTACAACAATTCATTCACAACCTTCTTCTAAATTTTCAATGTCAATAGAGTTACTATCATAATATCTATTCTCAAATTATTACATAAAATAAAATAATAACAATTCTAACTTAATTTTCAAAGAACAAACAATTTTGAAATAACAGTAATATTTACAAAAATAAAAATATAATTTTGTAATAAAACAACAAAATAATCATCTTTATTTTAAGAAATAAGTTAAATCACAACTTCGAATATATATACGGAGCTATAAAATAAAATAACTAAGATAAATAAAAAAATAAATATAAAATAGCAAAAATAAAAAAGTGAAAGAATTGTGTTTGAAAATCCTAAGTTTTAATTTTTGCGCATAATATATATATATCAGGTGAGGTAGGTTCCTGTACTGAAAGTTCAGTACGTCAATCATTCACATCATTGAGATATATTTGGCTCAGATAAATAGACACATTTGTACTGTGATGACTGA
The DNA here is from genome assembly GCF_000817695.3 of Arachis duranensis. NCBI lineage: Eukaryota > Viridiplantae > Streptophyta > Magnoliopsida > Fabales > Fabaceae > Arachis > Arachis duranensis. The sequence continues at coordinate 50,664,890 of NC_029772.3, read as the reverse complement.
TTTAATAAGGTATACAATTGGACTCTAACCGCTTCTATGCGTGTGAAGCTTTTAGTTGTTCGAGATGATGCTAAGATAATCTCTAGTAGAGAATTCATCTCAGTTTTTGTTTATGACTCACCTGTCATAAAAAGTAACTCCACATCAGTTTTTGCGTCATAAACAGTAAATAGGAATTCAAAACATCTCTCTCTTCTCCATTAGGAGGAACTAACTTTAGTCCCTGTTGTGGTCCCACTTAATTAATTAATTAAAATACTTGAAATTAATGTAATTAATTTTTTTCAATAATATAATTTAAATTTATAAATTTAAAAATAATTCACTATTAAAAGATATTAATTAAATAAATTCATATATAATAATAATACACAATATATAATTCGGGATTAGACTAATTTGTAAAATTACTTAATACAAAGAAAAACATAATTAAGCTTTATAGTGACGACAAGCATTGTGAAATTGCCATATGTGTTCAATCAAGTCCTCTTTCAATTGTCTATGCTGTTGCCTATTTCAAAGTTGGACATTTCTTTGGAGAAATTGATGGTATGATGCGAAATTTTCTTCTCCCAGCTGAGGTTGTGATAAGCCATTTTCGACCTCATCATACTCTAAGCCTTGAGCAAAATTTCCAGCATAAGTGTTTCTTTCATCCTCAACAATCATATTATGCAATATAATACAAGTTCTCATTATGTTGGCAAGCTTCTTCTTTTCCCAAAAACGAGCTGGACCACGTATAATTGCAAAGCGTGCTTGCAACACTCCGAATGCTCGCTCCACATCTTTTCTTTGCCCTTCTTGGTATTGTGCAAATAACTTGCGTTTCTCCCCTTGTGGTTTTGAGATTGATTTGACAAATGTGGCCCATTCAGAATAAATACCATCTGCTAAATAGTATCCCATAGTATAATTATTACCATTAATAGTATAATTTACCTCTGGAGTACGATCGTTTAGAATATCATCAAACACTGGAGAACGATCTAACACGTTGATATCGTTATTTGAACCAGAAACTCCAAAAAACGCATGACATATCCAAAGGTCTGAAGATGCTACAACCTCAAGTACTATGGTTGCAACCCCACGATAACCACTCATGTACATACCTTTCCACACCTTTGGACAATTTTTCTATTGCCAATGCATGCAGTCAATGCTACCCAACATGCTAGGGAAGCCACGACCCTCTGCCATTTGTAGCAGCCATTGTACGTCATTTGGTTTGGGTTTTCACAAGTATTCATCCTCGAACACCGAAATGACACCTTCAACAAATTTTTCCAAGCATTCAATTGTAGTGCTCTCGCCTATGTGCACATAATCATCAACAGCATCAGCTCCTACGCCATATGCTAACATTCGTATCGCAGCGGTACATTTCTAGAGTGACGACAAGCCTTTTCTTCCAGTTGCATCAACCCTCTGTTAGAAATACGGATAGACGTTTGAGAGAGCGTCTGCTATTCGAAGGAACACATGTCTTCTCATTCGAAATCTCCGTCAAAAAATGTCAGCATTATACACCAGTTCATCTGCAAAGTAATCTTGAAAAAAGCGATCATGTCCTACTTCTCGATCTCTGTTGATCCATCTACGAGTAATTGGGATAGAGCTTCTATCGATATCTTCTTCTTCTAAATCTTGGAGTAAACACTCATCGATCTAATTATCTATGACTGTGTTATCTTGCCGTCTTCTTTTGCCATACAAAACCTCGTTAAACATATCATCAAAATTTCTAGCCATATTTAGAAATATAATTTTTAGTTCTCTTTCGAGGTGAGAAACAAGAGTTGAAGTGGAGTTGCAGAGTCATTGATAGTTGATATTTATAAGTGTGTCTACAATAATAAGGGCTAGTTTTGCAACGGCTAGTTTTACAATGGCTAGTTAACGGCTTGTTTTGCAACGGTCACTTTCATGAACAATAAGGGCACAATAATATTAACTAATTTAAAAACTTACATCAGAAATAAATAAAAAAAACTACATCATAAACCAGTAATACGCAATAAAAATAAGAACATATTACATAATTCTACGAATACAAGGAACCATTAAGTAAACCACTTGGCGATTATTTTCTCACATGCAATCTCATGAAGAGCTCGTCGTTTTTCACTCATTGTAGATGTGTCAGCATTAAGTATTTGCATATCCATCTCCCTTTCCCTTTCCTTGGCCATCCTTTCCATTTCCCTTTCTTTTGCTTTTATCTCCATTTCTTTAATATACCTCTGAGTTTGTAATTCTTTTTCTTTCATTGCTGCTTGAGCTTGTAATTCTTGTTCTTTTATTGTTGTTTGAATTTGAAACTCCTTCTCTTTGATTGCCATAATCTTTGCTCTATGTTCCTTCTCCTCTTTTCTTTCTTTTTCCCTATCCATTAGTTCCTTTTCTCTAACATTCTTAATATCTTCCATGAGAGATAATTTTTTGACAACCGATGATTTTCTTTCGTTAAAATTTTCAGACAACTGTGCTTTTTCCTTACCTTTTTGCTTGCTCTTCTTTGATCTTTGTGGGCGAACGGGAGAGTCCATGCTGGGTTCGTCAGCCAACGATGTTTCTGGGTTTGAGGATGAGTATGCTCCAGTTGCACTAACCTTGGTTCTCTTAAAATAATGACGAAAATAATATATTTTATTTAGCATTAAGATAAAGAATTTCACTTTTAAAATAATTTTAAATAATTAAAATAGTTATTTAATAAAATAAAATATGTCTTTTTTACACTTGTTCAAAATATGTATTAATATTTTAAAAGTATAAATTAATTAATGTTAATTCAAATACAAAATACGTTAAAAAAATATTAATCTTGATATTTTTTATATTTAAAAAATTATAAGAAGTTAAGTAATTGTTTGAATAAAAATATTGGTAAATGCTATGATGCCTAAAAAGTGGTGTCTATTTACTAAAAAGGTTAAAAATTAATATTTAATTTAAAAGATATAAAAATAAATTATTTTTAAAAATTCAAAACTTACCACAAAAAATAAGTTAGGCAAAAGTTAGATAACAATTCATAGACACCATAGAATTGGTCAAAAATATTTTATTAAAAATAATAACTAAGATATTCACTTGTATCATATTTAATAATATAATTAAATATAGTCAATTCCTAATTGTTGAACTCATAATTTCTTTCCTATTAATTTTGACCAGAGGAACATGCTTCACACAACACAAGCGGAGCCACTACGATCATAGTAACATAGCTGACCTTCGCCACACTGTGGTGTCTCATTTCTAAAGCTACCTAATATCGTCTTTTTCAAACCTTTGCTAGGAGTTATTATTGTCTTTCAATCCCTCGCTACACAATAAATGGACACAATGCTACCTAATCGTACCTGGCATATCCAATTTCCACGAAAGTATGATGGAATACTTGAAGCTCGTAATCTCAATCTAATCCACCAATTTTGGTGGACTTGACGAATTGGGCTAACGGATTCAGATCATTTTGACATCCCATTCATTGCTAACATATGGATTATTAGTAATTTGACCGAATATTTTTTGGGTAAAGAAATAAATTGGTTATTTATGTTTTGACGTAACCTTTTGTCTTTAAAGTTTAAACTGTTATATTTGAATTTAAAAAAATTTTATTTAACTTCAATATAATCCCATTGTGATATCAAAGTTAAATAAGTAATGGAATATCCTACATGACAGTAGTAGTACAAGAACAAGATCGATAATCTAAAAAATAAGTAAAAGCTCTATAGGTGCAAAATCAACAGTGGATGTATCAATACATTTATTTATCATTCTTCTTACAATTTAAATGAAATATTTTTTATAGAACTAAAGAAAATGATAAATAAATATATTGATACATCCACGGCTGATTTTGCACCTTTGGAGCTTGTACTTATTCTCCAAATTATTGACTTTGTTCTTCTGACATGTATGACATTCCGCTAACTATTTAACTTTGATTTTACGATGGGACTAAATTAAAACTAAATAAAATTTTTTTAAATTTAAATAAGACATTTTAAATCTTAAAAGTCAAAACAAAATTATGCTAAAACGTAGGAGATCAATTTAATGATTTACCCAACTTTTTTTTACGTTGAGCCAATTTTCCAGAGGCTTAGCCGTTGGTAGCATACTAGCATCCATGCCTTTTGGCGCCAACATTTATGGCGATAGTTGAGCTATCTCTCATATTATAGATGCCTTAGTTGTTTATAATTATTTAAATTAGGAAATAAGTTATCGAAAACAAAAATGTCAGTAAAATATATATGGTCTATTTTTAGATAATTAAATTAGAAAACAATTTTGCATTGACAAGGTCATCGATAATATATATAATATTTTATTTTTAGTTTTTATTGTAATAAATATATTAGAAAAATAATAAGGTCATTCTCATTTTTATAATGTCATTTTTTTGTGTTGTATATTTTTATGAATTTACTATTAAAATAAGAGTGATAATATTTATTTTGGATTCTATATTAGTTTTGCAATAAGCACACTCAATAATTTTGTACTATTTTTGAATTCTCCTTTAAATTTGTGTTTTGGGTACATTGGTGTTGAGATTTTGTGATTTTGATATAATAGGAAAGCTCCAGCATAGATGGTAGTTGGGTTCCACCCAAGTTTCGAATGGAATAAGGTAAGGTAACTTTTTTCCTCTTCAAACCTCTATTTTATATGAGCCCTACTGCCCTAGTTTAAAATTGTTTGAAATTTGGTGAATTTAGAATTGCTTGGTTGATTTTGGGTACTTGGTGTGGTTGCGGAGCTTGAGTTGAGGCTTGGATTAGTGCTTGAGCTGATTTTGGGTCACTTGGTGGAGCTTTGGTGCTGTTGATTTAGGTTTGGGTGTGATCGAGAAGAGAATTTAAGTTTTGAGAAACCACCGTCAATAAGATACGGATTTTGATTTCGGCCAGACGTTATGTAAGGTTATGTGAAACTCTAGGTTAATTACTCCTAGGATAGGATTGAATGAAAATAACGGTTGTTATGAATGATATGGATGGATTAGTGTGAATGATTAAGGGGGAAGGGAGGAGAGGATTTCACTATTCATCATCTCCTTCTTTCAATTATATATTGAGTTATGGAATTCTGATTTACGTGCTATTTATGGCCACACGAAACTCTTGCTGAACCTGTCATTTCTAGCTAAACAAAGTGGTAAGAAATTCTCAATTTCTTGCCTAGTTCTTTGTCCTAACAGATTTTGCATTTTGGATTTAGTTGTTGAGTAGATTTTGATATTTTTGGTTGTTTAGGTGGTATCTAGTTTGATAAATTGTTGGGTTTTGTCCGAATCCACAGTGGGTAAGATAAGAAAGCTCTTAACCCTTGTGGTTTGTCAAATTTTTAAACCTTAGGATTGAGTTGTGGTAATTTGTATGATAGCTAGCTTGAATTGATATTGTTTGGAGTGGAATTGACGTTTGGAATGCTTGGAATATAAGCTAAAGTCATGGCTAAATTTGGTGTCTTGTTGACCTTGAAAAGCTTGTGGAAGAGGATCAATTTGGTGATTTTGTGCTTGTGTGGAAATCAATTAAGATATGATTTTGGTTTTCTTTAAATAATATGTAATGTTAATTTTTAAAATAGAATTGAATGATTGAGTGGGTAATATGTGGTTAATTGTATGTGATTATTGGGTGAATATTGAAATGTGGATTGAGTGGTATAAGAAAACTTTTGTTTATGCAATGAATCGATGATAATTGTGGATTTTGATGATGATGAATGCAAATTGTGAGTATGGTAATTGATATGGGATAATGGTGTTAAAATTTAGAAAATTGTAGATTTAATGGATTGATGAATTGGTAAATGGAATGTTTAGGTTTGGAACGATTAAATGAAGGATTTGATATGTGTAGTGTTACTATTGAGTTTGGTTTGGCAATTATTGAAATTATTTTGGTTTGGTTTTATGTTTTGGAAAACTAGAGGACTTTACAAAATTTTGGTAAAATTTTATTTTTAACCAATTTTAATGGGTCATAACTTGATTTCTGGATCCTCAAACTTGTTTTGAAGAAAAATTGGGTCCGTGACATTTATGTTGTTCGAAAAACGGATAAAAAATAATTTTTAACGAAAATGTTATGCGCGTTTGAAATTTGGTATAAAAATATAAATTCTGCAGCAAAACAGATTTTTGTGAAAATTGGGAGCCATGCGTACGCAGAAATAGGCGTGTGTACGTGAGTTTGGGGCTTTGCCAGTGCTCATGCATATTTGACGCTGATATGCGTACGCGAAAATGACAATTTTACACCCTTGCGTATGCGACCAAAGGCATGCGTACGCGGGACCTCGCTTTAGTTTCAAGCGTTTGCATATGCGACATTGTCAAAATTTCGCCCATGCGTACGCGAGAATGGACATGCATACCCATGACCTCTGTTTTGCTAAAAATGTGATTTTTGTATTTTTAATCACTCTTTTAGTTTTCTAAACCTCTAGAATGATTATTTAGGATCCCTTAGCTAGTATTTAAGTCTTTGCATTGGGACAAGGGGAACTCATTGAGTGGACTTAGTTAAATATTTCCTATTATATGATTAGAGACGGTGACTTAGGCTTCGGAAGTTTGTTGATAGAATGACTTCAGTAGATTGGCGGAGTGTTGAGATGATGATGTATTGAGACAAATGAATAATTGAGATTGTTGGATATGATGAGTGACAATGATCACTGAGACTAGGTACATATATTCTGATGTGTTTGATTGGTAAGTCGATATGCGCTTGGCAAGGACGGTGGTTAATCTCGCTTGTCGAGATTGCGGCACCGCCATAAGGATGGTTGTTAATCCCGTTTACGTTGAGATGTGATGTCTAAGGCAGAGTATTCCGCTTGCATCCTTTCGAGTCATAAGAGTGTGCCAGACACTATATTCCTAGGGTACTAATTATTCGTGACCGAAAGACGACATCCCAAGAAGATGTGTTAGGTTGGTAATTGAACCGACAAGTGATATCACAGCCAATAGGATAAACATTCATCATGTGATTGTAAGTAAATGTTTTTTATGTATATTTTTTGTCTATGAAACTTGTTAAAAGTTTTAAAAATACTCATAAATTTTATTTTAAAAAAATTTTATTTGTATCAAATATATCTCTTACGGCTAATTTTTCAAAAAAAAATTAAGACCAATTCAGTAACAATTTTATAAGAACAACCTTCAATAAAAACAAATCAGTTATAATTATATATTATGCATTATTATTAGATTACTCCTAAACTTTTTAAAAAATTAGCTATAAAAACTATATTTGATACAAATAAAAAAAATAAATTGATGACTAAATAATAACAAAAAATAATAAATTTTGATAATATCCTAACATTTCTTTATACAAAAATTTCATTATGTCTTATCTAATGTAAATTTTTTACAGAGATATTCACTACAAAAAAAATCACTTTTAGCGGCCATTTATTTTGCTTTTAGCGACAATAAAAATAGCCACTAATACATTTATCGGCAATTAGTCATTAACCGTCTTATGCTTTGCCGCTAAAAGGTTTTAGGGGCAATTATAACATTTGTCGGTAAAGACTGTTTTAATGGCTACAAAAAGTATATAACTTTTAGCGGCTATTTTCTTGGCAATTTATATGGCCACCAAAGTAATTCTAAGATTGCAATGTTATTCACTTTTAGTGGCCATTACTATTGCCACCAAAACTCATTTTACCGGCAATTTATATTACCACTAAAAATAATTCTAAAATTGTAATATTATTCATTTTTAATTGCCATTACTATTGCCATTAAAATCTTAAGACTTTTTTAGTTATATTATACTCATTTTTTTAGAAGTAACGAACTACCATTTTTCTAGAATCAAGTATATATTTTTGCCAACAATAGTTATTATTATGCATAATATAAATATACTGAAATTAATTACTATAAAAAGAGATATTTTATTAAACTCAAAATATTGATACACAAATTTCTCTTGAAAAGTAATAAATTATGTTACAATCTAACAAAAAATACTACAAGCCTATACCTATGTAGACCAATTAATACAACTTCAAAAGGATTAGGCGCGAAGGTAAACCAATAGTTGTATTTTGCTTCAGCAATATCAGCAGAATACCTGAAATATATTTCAGAGCTATCAACTGCAACAAAATGGAAGTTTCTCTAATACAAAGCTAATACTTTCTAAATATTTTATGATCAAAATGGAGGAGCAAAGGCCCATTCCAATCTTTTGGTTAGTTTAGCTACTTATTCCCTTAAAGTGAATTATATTAATTTCAGCTAAAAATAATACTTCCATCATATTAATTCAGCTTCTGCCTAATGATTTAGTAGGTTTATGATTAAGGTTTGGTGCTATGCTAACTTCTGAAGCCAAAGATCCCCAGCAACAATGGTAATCCACATACATTTAAATGCTAGAGAAAAGATTCAAAGAATTACCTCTTCTACAAGATCACCAGCAATTCCTTTAACAAGATCCTCGCAACCTCATATTAAGCTCTACTTAGAAGAAAGAAGATTCGAGAGCAGCAGTTTAAGAGCCTCAATTTTAAACAGACTCTTGACACGGAAATAATCAATGGACTACAAAAGCAGCAACATGTACTACTAAAAAGAAACATGTGCAATCTTATATACCATTCTTTCTGAAAGAGTTGCAAAAGACAGATACAAGCTAATGCAAAATATAGCAAATGTTATGTAACATACATGAACAGTTTGCATCTGGTGTAGATCTGCAAGAGCTTTTTGCCTCGACTGCCATAGAAAAAAAATTAATCATAAAGCATATAACATAGTAAGAATACTATCCAAATATAAAACTAATCAATGAATTTAGATATGTGAGAAAACATTTTCCTAGAATACTGATAAGTATAAAGCAGTGCGTATGGATTGATTGCTGGCCCATCGCTCATAATAATGCGTGTACCTCTCCAATGAATTCTTTGCCATTTCTCTTCTTTCGGTTTCATCATACTACATGGAACAAAATTTAGATTATAAGCAGATATTATTTGAAATATAATTGAGGGGAAGAATGTGCAAACAATAGTCATTCTTTGCCCCTTACCACTCCCTATTGTTTTGTTGCCTCATATCGATTGCAAGCATAAAAAAATGGTTCTCCATAAACCATCACAATTCAGTGAAGTTTGTTCACATAAACTCAATGTAGAATAGCTCTTGCAAACATAATTGACTCAGCAACTACTCAAAGGACCCAGAGTTCTATATTATAAACAATTTAGCAGATGGAAAAAGGTACCTTTTCAGGTTAAACCCTCCATCATTAACATAGTTAAATAAATGAATACATCAAAAACTAAAAAATGATCAAGAAATGCATATACTTCATAAAATGTCTTTAACAAAAAGCACAGATTCACTTCATATAATCATATGGTGAAGATTTCATATAAGTAGAAAACATAGTTTGTTCTCATTGTGAAACAATAAAGTATCTTCATCATCTCTCTGACTTTGTCTTTTGGTGGAGGATCAAAATGTGGACCAGGCAAATGCTTGTTGATATCACTATAATATAGAAACCACCGCTTATAGAATAATTATCCATATCAACCAAGCTAAAATGTGGGCTAAATTTTGAGGCTATTAATAGTGAAAGGCTATTAAAAGCCAAAAGGAGCATTGAGCACAATAATTTTACTATTAAAGTTAATGCAAATATATGTTGCATCTTACATGTGGATCTTTACCATTGATTAACAAGATCGGACTCAAGCATGGATCGCAAACAAAAATCAAATCAATGGTAAAGATCTACACATGACAAGGGCAGCCAAGTACAAAGCAGCCCAGTACAAAGCATCCCACATGACAGGGGACAGTTCCATATAATTGAAGGGAAAGTTCCCTCTTTTTAATTTTTAAATTTTTATTTTATCAAACAAACAGGTACATGGAGAAACAAATTCTGTATTTCCTGAGGACCTTGGTCAGGTATGCATGCTTTATTGGATCCGTCAACTTTTCATTATAATTAAATTAATGAAACTTTTGGATATCAATTCAACAATTCAAACTTTTGGATATCAACATACACACAACTGACAAAAAAAATTCAATTGCAACCCAAATTTAGTCTTTAGTTAATTAAACCAAACACTATCTCCTGCAAACCATCATGACACATTCTTTACAAAAAAAATGTAAACCAATTATCAAATAACTATGCTTTAATTATTTCGATTTTCAACTACTACATTCTTGGGTGACATTAACTTAGACTTCGACCGATACGAGCATAGAAGTTTTTTACAAAATTAATTGCGAATGATCACAAACCTATATATATAAGTAATTAGAAGCAGCAAGCAAAAACAGGAAAAAAAATCTTGCCTGTCTCCTTCAAAGCAAAACTGCAGAGACACAAGAGATAACACATAAACAGCATCAACAACACCAGTTGACAAATCATCCTTGTGTGTTATTTGATCTCAACAACTTCATCCAACAGCTTAGTAATGGGGGGTATTTTTTCCATTCTGCGACACTGATCATTATAATTCACAACATTATCATCATTGTGCAATTCAAGTTCATGAGCTTGAGAGTGGATGCTAGAAAGAGAAGCTCCAATTGCTATTTGACCTTGAGTACAAGAAGCCAATTCTTTGAAAGCTGCAAGACAAGCCAGTAACACTTTTCCAACAGGCAGGACCTTCAAACAACAGAATGAACTTAGCATCAAAGGATCAACAAAAGCAAACAACATTTTAAGCTATATAAAATCACTAAATTTCTAAAGAGATTTATATAATAATATATTTAAAAAAAGACAAGTGAGTGATTATTATTAGTGATGACTGGTTGACTTTAGTGGCCCGTTTTTAATTAAAAATCTGATTAAATTGTACTGGATCAATTGTAGGGATATTTATCAACTAAAATGGAAGTTCCATAAGGGATATTTAGCAAATAGAAAGAATTTAGTAAATTAGAAAGAGAAAGAGAAAGAAGAACATGAAAAATTAGTTTGCATATCTTACTTTTTTCTCTATACATATTTTTTAGCCTTGCAGCTTCTTCATCCATTAGCTGATCCAGCTTTTGCTCCAAAGCCCACATGCTACCTTTGTTATTATCAGCATCATCATCACTACCTAATCTTGAAGCCATTTTCTTTTTCCTTTATCAAAACTTCAATAACAAGACCTATGCCTTTTGAGAACAGAAAAGTGCATGGTAAGTTTATGCATATTCCAAACGCAGGATCTAAAAACCAAACTCATAAAATCCAAAAAGACAAAGCAAAATCGAATTATTCAGGAGTTCACTTTGTGCTTCCATGTGAACAAGTAACTAGATAAAGAGAAGGGCATACACTGGAAATCCCTGCACAATCCTGTAGAGTGAGAGAGTGCAATTTGGTGACAGGCGATGCAACACCAGTTGAATAAAGATGCAGCATAAAATAGATAATCAAAATGCAGTATAACATCCCAACAATTTTTCTAGTTGTATATGAGTGAATATATAAGCACTCCCTCAAAATGCAGGTATTTAGATTGGTACACCAATAAACAAATGACTTCCGAATTCCAACTTACAATAAGACCTATTAGCTTATGTTCAATGGTAGAAACTTACAATATTTGATAAGCTGCCCTTATGCTAAACTTTCTAACCGTTGCTTGAGAGCTTTGTTCTCCATACTCAGGATGAGATTCTGCTGGTTAAGAAATTCAAGCTCGGCAGATACTTCAAATCCTTCTGCCTATGAATTGACATACATAAAAGAGTAAATAACAAAAAAAAATAATAAATCAGAATAAAAAAATTTCCAAAATAGCATAGAAAACATGATGCATATCATTGCCTAATGCTAAAAGCTACCTGTAAACCTTGTACATTTCTTTCTAATTCAGCTATGTATTGAAGTTTACGGACTCGTAAACGTTGAGCGAATTGCCTGCAACACATAATTTACCAGATTTTTGGCAGGAGAGACTAATATTCAAACCAAACAATAAATTGATCAAAATGAAAATTCAACATTTGCAAATAGAATTACAGGAATCCACAATCTACAAATTATAAACAAAATGCAGTTAATTACAATTATAGTAAGCGATAAATTAAATTGAAGCAACATTGCTTACCGGCGGCGAAGGAGGAAGGCAAGTGACGGCGGCGGAGGAATCGAAAGTGACGGCAACGGAGGAAGGGGAGTGAGCTTGGACAGAGAGTGATAGAGCACTCGAAGAGGCATGTTGACCTCGGAGAGAGAGAGAGAGAGAGAGAGAGAGAGAGAGAGAGAGCTTAGAGAAAAGAGTTCAACGATGAGATCGAGGAATGCGACGGCACCAACGGTCTGTCCGCCGGCGGCGATAGCACCCTCTACCGGAGGAGAAGTGTTCGGCGATGAGGGATGGTGATGTGGATAGATTTAGGGTTAGGTTTCTCTTTGGTTTCTCAGAAAGAGAAACGAGAAACGGGTGGGTCTTTTTCTTTTGGGTTATTGGATGGGTCTTCTTCTTTTTATGTAATTGATCCATTATTATAAAAAAAATTATTTTAATAAAACTTATACCAACCATAATAATATGGCCACTAAAATTCTTTTAGTGAAAGTAGTTTATTTTTATATTTTTAGTGCCAATAATAATAATTGTCATTATAATATATAATATTAATGACAAATATATAATAACCACAAAAGCATAACTTAAATATAAAAAATAACAGTCATTGTATTATTAATGCTAAAAATTTATCGCTAAAACTAATTATTCTTGTAGTGTATTTAACTTACACAAAATAAGCTAGTTCAATTCATATATATTTTATCATTTATGATTCTTTAAAACCAAAAAGAAAAGTTTACAACTCTTTAACTATCAAAGTAACAATTTTGTTGATTATTTCATTGTATTTTATTAATGACATATATATTTTTTATAATATATATATACATATATATTTTATTCAGTAGAATCTAAAAAGTGTTTCATATCATTAGTTAATTTTGTTAAATATTAACGTAACACATTTTTTACATCAGTATTTGATCTTTTAATTAAATCGATACTTAACAAACAACTAGAAATTGACGATGACTAAAATAAAAACTTTTATAAATTCTAATAGATTAAAAGAAAAAAAATATTCTAAACCTAAAAACTTATTTAAGTGTTTTTTTTATTGTTTTTCTTTTGTTTGCATGATCACAGAAAGCCAATTAAAAACTTTGTCCACGAAGATCCAAAATAATTTATCATCTATGCGGCACAAACTGTAATTTTCAATAACAGTTAGATAAATAATGTTGTTCAGATTGACTCATAAGATAGCCATTATTTTGCGCATTCCTGGTGGATCATATATTATCTCGAACCTAGTATATAAATAGCTCCAAATAACTGGCTTTGCCTCTTTTGTCTTTTCTTGTTTAACTCTAGTTACTATACTTTTCTTTTTTATCTTAATTTTTAGTATATTCATGAATCATCGTTAATTCGTTGGCATATTAAGCTGAAGCAGTCAATAATATTAAACCAGCCAAACCAATCAATTGCTTTTCCTTTTCGTTTTGTCACGTGATGCAAAGAGTCATGATAAATGGTAAATGATAAATAATTAAATATCCCAGTCATCAATCATCATATATTGTTGTCTTTTCTCGAGTTTTGGACACTTTTTTATTTTTATTTTCATTTTTTAAAAATTAATTCTTAAATCTTGATTATTGAGGCTTGAAGGGTGTTATTATTCACCTTATACATGATATAAACCATCCACCAACCAAAATTATTTGCATGTGTTCTTCCTCATATACATATATTTCAGGAGCAAATTAAAGGGTGGTTTCTCTTTTCTTGAGATCTTTTGGACATTCTCCGATCTCCATGGAAGTAGAAGGTGCTAAATCACAGTCTTTGAGCCTTGAACAGGACCAAGAAAAGGGTAGCCAAAATGTTGGTGATGAACATGCCCCACCTACTGCTCATACCATCGACCATGGTTACAACCTATATTCTCTCCTCATATCTCTGTTTTTGTACCAAAAGTTGTGTTTAACTGATACAAAAAAATATAATTTGAATTTTTGAAGTGTACTTTGTGTTGGAATAATATATAAATATTGTTACAACACTTTGTATTTGAATTGATGAATTATTGGTAACAATAATTTTGTAGATTCTTGGCAACAAGTGGGGTTGATGTTAGTGACAAGCTTCAACTGTGGTTGGATACTGACATTTTCTAACTTAATTATGGTGCCACTGGGTTGGACTTGGGGCATTCTCTGTCTTGTTGTTGTGGGATTCTACACTGCTTATGGCAACTGGCTCTTGGCTGCATTTCACTTCATTGATGGCAAAAGATTCATCAGATACAGAGACCTCATGGGATTCACTTATGGTGATTATGATCAATTACTTTAAATTTATATTTATATCTTGTTATATGTCCTAACTTCTATCTGAAAAAGAAGACTACATGAGTATTAATTGAATTATTATTTCTTGGTGAAAATTCAACGTACAGTTGTTTTCATGTAAAATTAATAGTTGAGAATTTGATAATCTAGTTAAATTTGTTAAATTATCTAATGATTTTTTGCTTTAATTTCGTACAAAGATACTGCACGTAAATCTTCACTTTATTTCTTAATTTGTGAAGGGAAGAAGCTGTATCATGTCACATGGATTTTCCAGTTTTTAACTCTACTTCTTGGAAACATGGGTTTCATCCTACTCGGAGGCAAGGCACTTAAGGTAGCTAGTAACTACTAATTAATAATAACTAACTTCAATTACCTTAATTAGTTATAGCTTTAATTAATTTCAGGGAAAGTGATTGTTTAATTCAATGCAGGAAATAAATTCAGAATTTAGTGATTCACCGTTGAGGCTCCAATTTTACATAGTGATTACAGGAGCTGCCTACTTTGTGTTTGCATTTTTCGTCCCAACAATATCTGCAATGAGAAATTGGCTTGGAGCTTCTGCAATTCTCACCCTCTCCTATATAGTACTGCTTCTAATTGTTCTAGTCAAAGATGGTAATATTAAAGTTTGATCTTTTTTAATTTATCATTAAATTTTGCATGCCAGTTAATTTTTTTGTTATATTATGTTTTGTGCTTGTTAGGAAAAGCAAATTCGGACAAAAACTATGATATAAGTGGAAGCGAGGTTAGCAAGGTTTTCAATGCGTTTGGAGCTATTTCTGCAATCATAGTCGCCAATACCGGTGGTCTACTTCTTGAGATACAGGTATATTTTTATTGAAAAATACTATTTGTTTTTTAAAATTCAGTTTTTAGTTAATTTTTTTTTTAAAATGTATTATTATTTAATTAATTTAAATATTATTTTTAGAATAATGTTAGAGGTAGTAACTTTGACATTTTGTAACCATCAATTGACTATCAATAATGTTTTTAATAGTATGAGATTACATCAAATGGTGAGAAATCATTCATTTTTTTTTATGGTTAAGTGCTGGTTAGAAAATACAAAAGTTGCTGATTCCTAGATTTTTTCTTATTTTTATTATTAGTTATTTAAAAAATAAAAAAATTATCTTTTTTATTTTTTTTTATTTTTAAAGGCTAAACAATATATAAAGAATATTTAGTTAGACTGATTTTTATTCAACACCATACTTCAATCGTAGATAAAATTTAATTTACAAAATTGTTCTCTTCTTATAAAAAGGTTTCGTTCCAATATATAGATAAGAATAGTAGTAGGTTTTATTCTAGAATGTAGAAGAAATGAATATTGAATAAAGACGGGTGGGGTCCAATAGATATTTTCAGTATTTAGTATTAAAGAAGATACTCTATCTATTGCATTATTACCATCGTTTTCGTAGACAAATCAACCTTATCTGTGGTTGACTTTCACCGCTTTTTCTGTTGACCGTTGTTGTCACCCACATAATATAAAAAGAAGAATGCTTTTTGTTACGGATACGAAATTGTATGAATGAGTGTGATTTTAATAAAGAATTGATTCTTCTTCTTCTTTTATTGATGGTTGAAGTCCACACTACGTAAGCCAGCGGTGAAGAACATGAGGAAGGCCTTGTATTCACAATACACGGTGGGAGTGATGTTTTACTATGGAGTCACCATTTTGGGATATTGGGCTTATGGATCAATTGTGTCCTCATATCTCCCTGAAAACTTGAGTGGGCCCAGATGGATCAACGTCCTTGTTAATGCTATTAATTTTCTTCAGTCCATTATCTCCCAACATGTAACATCTTATTCTTGTCAAAGCTATCATGCCCACTTTTAAGTTTTAACATAAAATATCTCCCACTTGCTTCTTTTAATTTAATTTAAATTAAATTAAATACTTAGATGATTTTTTTCAAAAAAAATAATTATATGTTTTTTCTTTAAATTGAATTAAATACTTAGATCAATTATATATTTTTATGTACAGATATATATATTATTTATTATCTTATTTTTAATATATATGCTATATAAATAATTAATTTTAATAGATTGATTTTAGTGTCTGATAAATAAAGTTTGTATTTGTTGAGTTACATCGATTTGCTATTTATAGGATGAGTGTAAAACTCAATTTATTTGGGTTTCTATGATGCAGATGTTTGTAGCACCAATTCATGAGACATTGGACACAAAATTCTTGGACATTAAGAAGGGAATGCATTCAGGGGAGAACTTTAAGAGATTATTTCTGGTGCGAGGAGTGTTTTTCTCAGGGAACACTCTGGTGGCAGCTGCATTCCCCTTTATGGGTGACTTTGTCAATTTGCTTGGCTCATTCTCACTTGTGCCCCTCACCTTCATGTTCCCCAGCATGGTCTTCATTAAGGTTTTCCTTCTTTATTCTCATTTTATTTAATTACTTAATTATTCGGTCCTCATTTTCTTTCTTTTTTTTTTTCATCTTCTTCTTTTTCTCCTGTTTCTTCTTTGGCATTTTATGTTACTTCTTTTATTGTGTCTTTTATTTCTCTTCTCTCTTCTTTGACGTCTTTTCCTTTTTTTTCTATTTTTTTTTGTTTAGTTGTTTTTTTTAATTTTTAGTATTTTTAAAAGTTTTATGAAAAAAAGAATAACAAAAAAAATCTAAGAAGGAAAAAAGTACATAATTCTTCTTTTCTACACTGAACACATAAATTTTGCAATATTATGCACATACTTTTTTTAAAGTAAACACACAATTTTTGTAAGAGAAATATAAAAAGCAAATATATAAATTTATTAATAATAAATACATAAATTTTGTAATGATAAACATATAAAATTTTTAAGAGAAATATAAGAAATAAATGCAAAATTTATTAATAATACATATAGAAATTTTGTGAAAGTAAACATATATAAATTTTTTGATAAAAAATATAGGAAGAAAATATAAAACTTTTTTATTATAAATACAAAATTCAAAATAATTTATCTATTGTTTAACTAAAAGTTCTGTATTTTACAACTAGAGTTTATGTACTTTTTAATTAAAAAGGTAGAAAAGAAAAGAAGAAAATAAAAAGTAAAGGAGGGGAAATAATACACAAAGAAAAGAGAAAGAAAGAAATTAAAGAAGTAAAACGGCACCCCTAGTTTGGAAAAATTAGTTGAATTTGGATAAAAAATTAGTTTGGTATGTAACATTATCATATATCATGAATAAGAAGGAATAGTTGGTTAGACTTGGACTATATATACGTGTGGTGTTGACTTGAATTTGGATTGGTTTTGAACCTCAGGTTAAAGGAAAGATAGCAACAAGAGAGAATAAGGCATGGCATTGGTTCAACATTATCTTTTCTTTTCTGCTTACCATTGCAACCACAATATCTGCGGTTCGATTGATTGTTGATAACATTCAGAAGTATCACTTCTTTGCAGATGCATGATAATGATACTGCATGTATCTTTCCTTAGCTTGTATCTAAATATGATTGGGCTTGCATGTACCTAATTATTTGATGATGAGAATGAGTTATTGGCTTATTGCAAAATAAAACTGAGGGGGAAAAAATAAAAAAGAAAATCAGTCATTAATGATTGTTACTTATTAGGGGGTTAATCCTCTATTACTCCATCTATTTAAATGATTGTTTGAAATAGTCGTTGTTTATTTAGTACTCTCCTTAAATTAATTACTGCTTTCATTCTTCTGAGAATTAATGTGTTGATGAGACACTAAAAAGTGAAGGTAAAAGTAATGATTAATTTAAAATGGAGGAAAATTTATTTATTCCTTTCGATTTTCTTTTTTGTTTTCTCTACCTCGAATTTGTTGACATTGGAGAGATATATATAGTATATAACTATATATATATATATATATATTTATATTACATTATTTTATTACAATCTTATTTTACTCCTGTTTTATTGGTTTTGTCTTGCATTTTTGTACTTTTGCATGGGTAGCCAAGTTGATGTCATATTAAGAAGCTTTAATAATAAGTTCGAATCTTCGATAAGGCATTTTTTTTTAAAGATAGTAATTTTATTGCAGTAAAGGAGTTCTATTATAATTACCACAATCAGGGATACAAATGCAATAAAACATAAATTAGGGTCACTTCCAAAAAAATTAATAATAGCAAACTTAAGAGATTAGGTCTTTAGACAAAGGAGAAAGAAAAGTCTTTTTACATCTTCGTTTTTAATGACTATAGAAATCCACTTGATTTAATCAAGCTCTTGATTCCTTTCTTTTCTGTGCTTCGTCAAACCCACCATTTCAAGAGTGCAGTTTCTGATCCCTGATTATCAAAATTTAAAAATCAATTCAGTGCTGCTGATTTCTACTTCTTCTGAATTCTGCCACGAGATTCATTGTCTGGGCCAGAATTTCTCCAGGGTCTTTTCTGCTTCCTTCGAATATCAAAGAGTTCCTGTCCAGCTAAATACCCTAAAAAAGGTAAGCTATTCCATTCATGTTGAATCTGGCTTCACTTCTATTTCTTATCGATGCGACAACATCAATCCACCATTGTCAAGGTTGAAGAAGATTATTCTTGGGAATTGCACTTGCCATTGGAGAGTTGTTCCATATTTCTGCAATTAATTTGTGGGCAAAAAACCAGCGAATGCACGGCTGATTCCGGAGCTGCAGAGCAACGAGGACAACGCGGATCTGCTTGAGGTATGTGCTCATGAAGCTTTTCTTTTACCGGTAGGCCGTTGTGAATTAATTTCCAGATAAAAATTCTAATTTTTGGCTGACAGTTAGTTTTTCATATGGCTTTCCAAATCCCCATTTCTTTGAATCGTTCATGGAGTATCGCTGACGTTGGATGGAAAAAGATATATGCAATGTTGTAGCCAGATTTTGCAGAGTACTCATCGGAACTAGTATGTATCCAAATTAGTCTGTCTTTATCCTCTTCAATCTTTGTTTGGCATATTTTGGAACTGGTTTCACTGCTGAAAATTGCGTTGATTTTGTCTAGGTCCCATTTTTCTGAGGCATCCATCAGTTGTTTAACCCATAGTAATTGTTGGTTGCCCGGCTCATTTGGTGGAATTCGAAAGCGGGGTTCATCTCCAAACCAAGGATCTTCCTATATCTTTACCGTCCCTTGTCGAGAGACTGCCCATTTCATGCCCTTTTCGAGGACATTTCTTCCTTCCAAGAAACTCTGCCATGCCGAAGATGGGCTTGATAAACTCTATTTGTAGGGCTTATCTTGTGTTGAATCTAGAGCATTTTATCAACCTTTTCTCACATTTACTCAATGAAATAGCATTGTTTTGTGATTGTCTCCTAATTTGTGCTAAAGTGCAAAAACATGTTTTTAGACCCTTAATTTGGTAATTTTAATCTCTCTTTGATTCCACTAGATGCCTTGATGTGTTTGTTAAGTTATTTCAGATTGAAAAGGGCTAGGAATGGATCAAAGGAGTGAAGAGAAAAGCATCCAAAGTGGAGAAATCATGAAAAGCCAATTATTAGGGACGCGCCCATGGACGTGCGCGCGCACTAGACGCGTACGCGCGGATTGCGCACTACTGATGTCATGTCATCATGTCATATTTTTCTATGCTTTTTTATACAAGAAATTCATAATTAGTGCTTAAATATTGCATTCTTTTGTGCTTAAATGATATATTTCTTTGATCTTTTAATTTGATAAACTTTGTTGGAAATACGAAGAAAAAGAAGGAAAAAAAGCACAAAATAAGCTAAAAATGAGAAAAAAAAGAGTTTTCGGGCACACTTTAAAGTTAGAGCACACTTTGATGTCTTAGGCCACGCTTTTAAAAGCGTGGCCCATGACCAAGTAGCGCTCAAACAAGGCACCAGCACTCAATTTGAAGAGAGCGCTAAGTTAAAATAGTTAACTTTTTTGGGTTTTTTTTAGCCTTGTGACAGCATGACCATGCCTCCTTCAAAGGGTCATAACTTGAGCTACAGATATCCAATTGATGTGCTTCCAGTTGCATTGGAAAGCTAACGTTCAGAGCTTTCCAACAATATATAGCAATCCATATTTGGCATGAAATTGAAGTACAAGTGAAAGGAATCTTTAAGGCCCAAAAATCAACCACACATGTGCCAGCCAAGGTTCGAAGAGGGGGTCACCAAGGAAAGCAAGGCTGGCTCTAATAGAGAGCAGTAGGAGTAGTAGTGTAGATAGCTCTCTTTTAATTTTGTTTTTGTATTTGGGAATTGGAATTTGGATCTGAGTTCTTCTTTCTACATTTTCATTCTGCAATTTCTGCTATCTGTTCTTGGAATTTGAATTGAGATTGAAGAGCTTCATTGATTCTAAGTTTGAGAATCATTTTTTTACCTATCTTCTCAATTGTTCTAAGAATTGAATTTGAGTTTAGTTTTCTATTTTTATTTTCTTGCTTCAGCAACTTCTACTTTCTGTTTTGAGTTTTGGATTGAGATTGAAGAAATTCTGTTTTAATTCTTGATCTGAAATTCATCGTTGTTCTTTTGCTGCATAATTCTAAGGATTGAGGAATTGGATCTAATTTTCATGTGCTGTTTTCATTTACATTTCTTCTGCAATCTATTCTCTGTTTGATCAAGGGAGAAATTGAGATCTAGATTTGTTTTCTAATATCATTGCTCCTCTTAGATCTTAAATTTTTCTTTTAGATTTCATAACTGAGCTGAGTTTTCTTTCTGTTCTGCTTCTTCAAGCAATTTTCCATTTCTGTTTAAGTCTTCTGTAAATCTACTTTATCTTCTACTTCTCTTCACTTTACAATTCCAGTTTTATTTTGAATCCCAATCCCCAAATCCTTTATTCTTCAAGAAATTTAAGATTCCCAGCAATTTAGATTTAGCAATTTAAGTTTCTTGCACTTTAAGTTTCAGTCATTTACTTTTCTTGCAATTTAAGTTTCAGCTATTTTACTTTCTTGTACTTTAAGTTTCTGCAATTTTACTTTCTACAGTTTAAATTCACTGCAATTTCCTTTCTGTTGGTTCAATTTCATCCAATTCACCAATGTTAGCTTGACTAAACTAATCACCCACTAAAGTTGCTTGATCCATCAATCCCTGTGGGATCGACCTCACTCTAAGTGAGTTATTACTACTTGATGCGACCTGGTACACTTGCCGGTGAGTTATGTGTGTGTGAAATCTGATTTCCACCCATCAAGTTTTTAGCGCCGTTGCCGGGGATTGATTAGATCGACAATGATTAAGTGGGTGAGAAGTCTAGATTAAGCATTTTCTTTGTTTTTGTTCTTGAACCCAAGGTGTTTGTGTTTTTGCCTCACTAAGCAAGTCTCATCTGAGACATGAATTTCAATTTTATTTGGTGTTGTGTTTTACAAACTTCAAATGGAGTTCAACTCATCTTGTGATCAAACAAATTTTATGGGATATTACCCACCATCACCAATCTCTAATGGTGGCTGGGAATATCACCAAGAGATCACAATTTCTGAGCACTCCAATCAATGGAGATATGCTTCAGAACCACAAAATGAGCAAGAGAATCATATGGGATACCAACCACCACCACAAAATGATTCATATCATTATCCTCATGGTGGATGGGAGTATCAAAACCAGAAAGCATTTGAGAGCCTATATTCTACTTATCAAGAGCCATCTTCACTTGAATGTGCCTTCAATTCACTTATGCAAAATTGTCCAACCTCACCTCCTAGTTCTTCATTTGAAAATTCTTCAGCACTGGACTTTGTCTCCACACAAAATCCTTGCCAAAACTCACAAACCACAGCAACTTCCTTGAACCAGAGACTCTCACAGCTTGAGTTTATGTTTGAGAGACATAAAGAGAAGACGAAGAAAGCTTGGACAGCACAAGAAACTTTTGTCAAAAACATGGAAGCGGCTTTAGATCAATTGTTGAGTGCAAGGGAGGAAGTAAAAGTGCAAAAAGAACAGGCCCCTGTGTCAAGCAAATTTTCAGTGAAGAATGAGGTGGTAGAGGCATTTGAACATGAAAATGCACTTGAGATGATAAGAGAACATGAACACTCACAACCTCCACAAACCCCCCTAAACCAAAAACTCTCAATACTTGAATCTGTGATTGCAAGATATGAAGAGGAGATGAAGAGATCTTGGGAATATCAACAAACCTCCTCCATGAAAGAGCTATTAAGTCAATTGTTGAGTGCAAAGGAGGAAGTGGAAGAGCAAGAAAGTGAGAAAGTCAATCAAGAGAAGTCACACTCAATTGAAACAGAAAAGTGCATAGAGGAAAGGCTCATTGAACCATCAATTCAAAAGGCTCTGGATGAAGATAAAACTCCAATAATCACACAGCAGCCAAGTCTTGAATCTGAAGAAGTGAAGGCAACTAACAAGAGCACCAATCCTGTTCCTAATCTAGCAAGCAAGCTCAATCAAGCCATTTACAAAAGGAAGCCTACTGAGGAAAGGCCAAGACAAGGGACAATGGCTGAGTCTTCTCCCCCCTTGAGGTCATTCTTTTTAACAAACTAGAAGAAGAGGAAGAAAGTGAACAACATGTCAACCGTAGGTAACATTTCTCTTCTCTACTTTGTTTTCTTTCTTTGCTTTGTTTAAATTCAATAAATTGGCATATGGTTACATTCTAAGTTTGGTGTTGCCCTGCAACAATTTGTTTTCAATCTTTTTGGATGATTGCATCAAAAATGAAAGTGTCACACTAAGATTCTAAGTTTGGTGTGCCACTTAATTCTCTATGCAATTCATTAAGCAACACCACTTGTCTGCATAATCACAATGCCCTTTGCAGTGTTATCTTTCTTTTAGTTAGACAATTTTAGTTTTCTCTTTGTTTTAGTCATTTCCTTGTTTTTAATGCTTTCTTCTATTAACTGTTTTTGTTAATACATCACCAACGGACCCTTATTCATGACAGATTCTTAGCTTGGTGATTGTATTTAACATACAGCAGTTTCATTTGCTTAGTTTTAATTCAAATAAATTGACATATGATTGCATTCTAAGTTTGGTGTTGCTATGCAACAAAATTTGGTTCCAATCCTTACAAGATACTTACATTAATTCCAAGTGAAAGTGTCACACTAAGTTTGGTGTGCCACTCATTCTTTATGCAATGTATCATGCACACCCTCTTAAGTTTGCAATCACAATGTCTCTATTTCCTGTGCCTTGATGATTATTTTGCTTGCTTAAACACATGTACCACTAACATTTCATTGTGTGAGACACTCATGATCCATCTGAGCCCCATAGGTATTATTCTAATTGCTGTTTGAGGATGAGCAAGCATTCTGAGTTTGGCAAGGGAAGAGGAAGATTGGGATGAAAATGACAATAATAGAGAAGATGAATTACAAGGTTGTAAAGTTCCTTTTGCTCTCATTTGTTTCCAGCACTTTAAATTGCATGATTGTCTTTATCTTCTCTGTATGCATGTGTGGTATGAATAAGCATAGCTTGAATTTTGATTTGTAACATCTTACTGTGACATTATGACTACCAACTTGAGTTTTGTGAATTCAAAAGCAATAAAGCATCATGATCATAAACAAACAAGGAATTAAAGAAGAATTTAGCATGTGCATACAAGTATTGGAAGGCTAGTATGATTAATTGTTGCTCAAGTGCATTGGATTTTATTTAATTGAAGTTTTCATCTAGGACATTTTGTGAAATCTTTTGAAAATCATGAAAACCTTGAAGAAGCAATTGCAATTAAAGCAAGAAAAGCAAAAGGGAAATAATGAGAAAGTTGAAGGCTCTAAGTACCAATGACAATTCATTTGTTAAGTACTTGTGGTGTTTATGTATCAAGCAAAAAGCTTGAAAACAAAACACTTAGAAGTCAAGGTTAGGCTCAAAGTGCACAAAGCATTCCCTCAAAGCTCAAGGCTTTGAGTATCAATGATTAGAGAGTCAAGAAAAGAAACAAATGAGCTTAATGAAGTCCTCTAATTAAATGCTTGTGGTTCTTATGTATCAAGTGGTAATACTTGAAAACAAAGCATTTAGAGTCGTAGCTTTGTTATCAACTCATAGGGCAAAACACCCAAAAGGAGAAGCTAATAAGAAAATCAAAAGCTTGTTTCAAGGAAGAAATATAAGGAAAAGATTAATGAAGCTAGATAGAAGCATCAATCATTTACATTTCTTTTGTGATTGTAGCATGCATAGAAAACTAGCCTACCATGAATATTAACTTGCTATTCTTCTTACCTTGGATTATCAATCTTAATTGCATGATTCTTTTCTTGCTTGGGGACAAGCAAGGTTTAAGTTTGGTGTTGTGATGACATGTCATCATGTCATGTTTTTCTATGCTTTTGCATACAAGAAATTGATAATTAGTGCTTAAATATTGCATTCTTTTGTGCTTAAATGATATATTTCTTTGATCTTTTAATTTGATAAACTTTGTAGGAAATAAGAAGAAAAAGAATAAAAAAAGCACAAAATAAGCTAAAAAGGAGAAAAAAAAGAGTTTTGGGGCACACTTTGAAGTTAGAGCACACTTTGATGCCTTAGGCCATGCTTTTAAAAGCGTGGCCCATGACCAAGTAGCGCTCAAACAAGGCACCAGCGCTCAATTTGAAGAGAGCGCTAAGTTAAAATAGTTAACTTTTTCGGGTTTTTTTTAGCCTTGTGACAGCATGACCATGCCTCCTTCAAAGGGTCATAACTTGAGCTACAGATATCCAATTGATGTGCTTCCAGTTGAGTTGCAAAGCTGACGTTCAGAGCTTTCCAACGATATATAGCAATCCATATTTGGCATGAAATTGAAGCACAAGTGAAAGGCATCTTTAAGGCCCAAAAATCAACCACACATGCGCTAGCCAAGGTTCGAAGAGGGGGTCACCAAAGGAAGCAAGGCTGGCTCTAATAGACAGCAGTAGTAGGAGTAGTGTAGAGAGCTCTCTTTTAATTTTGCTTTTGTATTTGAGAATTGGAATTTGGATCTGAGTTCTTCTTTCTACATTTTCATTTTGCAACTTCTGCTATCTGTTCTTGGAATTTGAATTGAGATTGAAGAGCTTCATTGATTCTAAGTTTGAGAATCATTTTTTTTACCTCTCTTCTCAATTGTTTTAAGAATTGAATTTGAGTTTAGTTTTTTGTTTTCATTTTCTTGCTTCAGCAACTTCTACTTTCTATTTTGAGTTTTGGATTGAGATTGAAGAAATTCTGTTTCAATTCTTGATCTGAAATTCATCGTTGTTCTTCTGCTGCATAATTCTAAGGATTGAGGAATTGGATCTAATTTTCATGTGCTATTTTCATTTACATTTCTTCTGCAATATATTCTCTGTTTGATCAAGGGAGAAATTGAGATCTAGATTTGTTTTCTAATCTCATTGCTCCTCTTAGATCTTAAATTTTTCTTTTAGATTTCATAACTGAGCTGAGTTTTCTTTCTGTTCTGCTTCTTCAAGTAATTTTCCATTTCTGTTTAAGTCTTCTGCAAATCTACTTCATCTTCTACTTCTCTGCACTTTACGATTCCAGTTTTATTTTGAATCCCAATCCCCAAATCCTTTATTCTTCAAGCAATTTAAGATTCCCAGCAATTTAGATTTAGCAATTTAAGTTTCTTGCACTTTAAGTTTCAGTCATTTACTTTTCTTGCAATTTAAGTTTTAGCTATTTTACTTTCCTGCACTTTAAGTTTCTGCAATTTTACTTTCTACAGTTTAAATTCACTGCAATTTCCTTTCTGTTGGTTCAATTTCATCCAATTCGCCAATGTTAGCTTGACTAAACTAATCACCCACTAAAGTTGCTTGATCCATCAATCCCTGTGGGATCGACCTCACTCTAAGTGAGTTATTACTACTTGATGCGACACGGTATACTTTCCGATGAGTTATGTGTGTGTGAAATCTAATTTTTACCCATCAACTACTCCAGGGACGCGTACGCGTGCTGTACGTGTACGCGTCGATGCCCACGCTGACACCTTTAATGAAATCACTCCTGGCGATTTTAGGAGGGCTTCTGGCCCAGTTCTAAAGCAAATCTTTGGTGGAAAAAGGCTAAAAAGACCAAGGATTGAAAGGGGAAGGCATCCATGAATCAACACACTTCTCATTATTCACAATTTAGGTTTTAGATGTAATTTCTAGAGAGATGGCTCTCTCCTCTCTCTAAATTTTAGGATTTCTCTTTGTTTTTGGTTTATTTCTTCTCAATTCCAAGTTCAATATTCCTTTAATTTAGTTCTCTTATACTCTTATTTATTCTAGTACTTTGGTTTCTCTATTCCTCTTGTTGATTATCTATTTTTCCAATTTAGTTTATGAATTCTTATGTTAGATTTGATTTTCTATTTAATGCAACTTGAGGTATTTCATATTTATTGCTTCTTTTATTATTTGTTATCATTGATTTTATAATTGTTGGTTTTAGGTTTTATATTCTATTATTACTTTTCTATGCTTTTATTTTGTGCCTACCAAGTGTTTGACAAAATACTTGGAAGGATGTTAGAGTAAGATTTTAGTGTTCTTGGCTTGGGATGCTAACTTAAGAACTCTTGAGTTACTAATGTCCAAGTAATTGATGATTGGGAGCCATTAAATCTAGTTCTCACTAATTGAATTGATGGAGAGCTAGGACTTATGGATTTGGATTGATATAGCTCATTTAACTTTCCTTTACTACTAGTTAGAGGATGACTGAATGGGATTGATCCTTGCCAATTCTCATATTGTGGTTAGTGATAAGGATAGAGATCCTTGACCACCAAACCTTGCCAAGACCTTGTTATCATTTGAATTTCCTTGAAATTTACTTTTCTTGTTTCCTATCTCAAAACCCCAAAAATACAACTCATAACCAATAACAAGAACACTTTCCTGCAATTTCTTGAGAGACAACCCGAGGTTTGAATACTTCGGTTATTATTTTTAAGGGGTTTGTTACTTGTGACAACCAATTTTTTGTATGAAAAGATTTTAGTTGGTTTAGAAATTATACTTGCAACGAGAGTTTATTGTGAAATTCTAGACTACACAAAAACCCGTTCATCAAAATAAAAAATGAGGTTAGTCTATAGTATTTATTTTTAAAGATTTTGTAGAATAAAGAATGAGGCTTGGTTAATAATCTCCACCCCTGTTTTGTCAACATCGCTAGATTGAAAGCTTTTAGGTCTTTGAATCCCAAACCACCTTCCTGTTTATCTCTGCTTACCGTATCCCAGCTAATGCAGTGCATCTTCCTTTCATTATGTTTCTGTCCCCACCAAAGGTTCATCATCAGCCTATGTAGGTCATCAATTAATGTCTCAGGCAGCTTAAAACAACTTAGCGAGTATATAGGAATAGTAGTGCCAATTGCTTTGATTAGGATTTATGTTTCGCTGACAGACAGCAGATTTCTTTTCCAGTAATTCAGTTTTTTAGTGACATTGTCCTTCACGTAAGCAAAAATTTCCTTCTTTGATCTGTAAACCATGGACAGCAAGCCCAAATATTTATCTTGAGTACCCACATTAGGAACTCCAAGTAGAATTGCCAACTCGATTCTTACCTCCCGTTGTGTATTCTTGCTAAAAAATACCGCTGATTTATTCAAATTGACTTCTTGTCCACTTAGGCTACTGTACAGCTCTAGAATGGCTTGTAAATGAATGCAACTCTGCTAGTTTGCCTTGCAAAATAGGATAGAATCATCTGCGAATAATAAGTGGTTGATGGATGGGCATTTCCTGTTCAACCGCAGTCCCTAAAATAGGTTATTCTGTTCTCTTTTGTGGAGTAGATAGGAAAGTCCCTCTGCGTAAATTAAAATAGGTATGGGGAGAGGGGATCTCCTTGCCGGAGCCCTCTAGTTGGCTTAAAAAAGCCAAATGATGAGCCATCCACAATAACAGAATAAGAAATAGTTGGCACTGGTGCACGAAATTGTGATCATCAATGGCGCCATCAATATGGTACGCTCAATTGCAATATCAACTCTTTATCACAACTTCGCACAACTAACCAGCAAGTGCACTGGGTCGTCCAAGTAATAAACCTTACGCGAGTAAGGGTCGATCCCACGGAGATTGTTGGTATGAAGCAAGCTATGGTCATCTTGTAAATCTCAGTCAGGCAGATTCAAATGGTTATGAATGATTTATGAATAAAGCATAAAATAAAGATAGAGATACTTATGTAATTCATTGGTGAGAATTTCAGATAAGCATATGGAGATGCTTTGTCCCTTTCGTCTCTCTGCTTTCCTACTTTCTTCATCCAATCCTTCTTACTCCTTTCCATGGCAAGCTGTATGTAGGGTTTCACCGTTGTCAGTGGCTACCTCTCATCCTCTAAGTGAAAATGTTCTACGCACCCATCACAGCACGGCTAATCATCTGTCGGTTCTCAATCAGGTTGGAATAGAATCCAGTGATTCGTTTGCGTCTGTCACTAACGCCTAGCCTTCAGGAGTTTGAAGCTCGTCACAGTCATTCAATCCTTGAATCCTACTCAGAATACCACAGACAAGGTTTAGACCTTCCAGATTCTCTTGAATGCCGCCATCAATTCTAGCTTATACCACAAAGATTCTGATTAAGGAATCCAAGAGATAAACATTCAAGCCTTGTTTGCTTGTAGAACGGAAGTGGTTGTCAGGCACGCGTTCATAAGTGAGAATGATGATAAGCGTCACATAATCATCACATTCATCAAGTTCTTGGGTGAAAATGAATATCTTGGAACAAGAATAAGCTGAATTGAATAGAAGAACAATAGTAATTGCATTAATACTCGAGGTACAGCAGAGCTCCACACCTTAATCTATGGTGTGTAGAAACTCCACCGTTGAAAATACATAAGAACAAGGTCTAGGCATGGCCGAGATACCAGCTCCCATAATCTAACAACTAGACGTCCAAAGATGATCTAAAGATTGTAGAGAACTAGTAGCTTAGGGTTTACAAAGATGAGTAAATGACATAAAAATCCACTTCCGGGCCCACTTGGTGTGTGCTTGGGCTGAGCATTGAAACTTTCATGTGTAGAGACTTTTCTTGGAGTTAAACGCCAGCTTTTGTGCCAGTTTGGGTGTTTAACTCCCATTCTTGTGCCAGTTCCGGCGTTTTACGCCAAAATTCTTGAGCTGACTTGGAAAGCCTGTTTGGGCCATCAAATCTCGGGCAAAGTATGGACTATTATACATTTCTGGAAAGCCCAGGATGTCTACTTTCCAACGCAATTAAGAGCGCGCCAATTGGGTTTCTGTAGCTCCAGAAAATCCACATTGAGTGAAGGGAGATCAGAATCCAACAACATCTGCAGTCCTTTTCAGCCTCTGAATCAGATTTTTGCTCAGGTCCCTCAATTTCTGCCAGAAAATACCTGAAATCACAGAAAAACA
>NC_029772.3:50634077-50634925 GCF_000817695.3 Arachis duranensis | reverse complement strand
TATACTAAAAACAATGCCAAAAAGCGTATAAATTATCCGCTCATCACAACACCAAACTTAAATTGTTGCTTGTCCCTAAGCAACTGAAAGTCAAATAAGATAAAAAGAAGAAAATATGCAATGAATTCCAAAAACATCTATGAAGATCAATATTAATTAGATGAGCGGGGCTTGTAGCTTTTTGCCTCTGAACAGTTTTGGCATCTCACTCTATCCTTTGAAATTCAGAATGATTGGCTTCTATAGGAACTCAAAATCCAGATAGTGTTATTGATTGTCCTTAAGTATGATGATTCTTGAACACAGCTACTTTATGAGTCTTGGCCGTGGCCCAAAGCACTCTGTCTTTCAGTATTACCACCGGATACATACATGCCACAGACACATAACTGGGTGAACCTTTTTAGATTGTGACTCAGCTTTGCTAGAGTCCCCAATTAGATGTGTCCAGGGTTCTTAAGCACACTCTTTTTGCCTTGGATCATGACTTTAACCGCTCAGTCTCAAGTTTTCACTTGACATCTTCACGCCACAAGTACATGGTTAGGGACAGCTTGGTTTAGCCGCTTAGGCCAGGATGTTATTCCTGTAGGCCCTCCTATCCACTGATGCTCAAAGCCTTGGATCCTTTTTATTACCCTTGCCTTTTGGTTTAAAGGGTTTATTGACTTTTTCTGCTTGCTCTTTTTTTTTGAATTCACTGCTTTTTCTTGCTTTAAGAATCATTTTTATGATTTTTCAGATCCTCAGTAACATGTCTCCTTTTTCATCATTCTTTCAAGAGCCAACAATTTTAACATTCATGAACAACAAATTCAAAAGACATATGCACTGTTCAAGCATACATT
>NC_029772.3:50633483-50633811 GCF_000817695.3 Arachis duranensis | reverse complement strand
CAAAGAACAAGGAGATTAAAGAACGGGTCCACCTTAGTGATGGCGGCTTGTTCTTCCTCTTGAATATCTTATGGAGTGCTTGAGCTCCTCAATGTCTCTCCTTGCCTTTGTTGCTCCTCTCTCATGATTTTTTTATCTTCTCTAATTTCATGGAGGAGAATGGAATGTTCTTGGTGCTTCACCCTTAGTTGTCCCATGTTGGAACTCAATTCTCCTAGGGAGGTGTTGATTTGATCCCAATAGTTTTGTGGAGGAAAGTGCATCCCTTGAGGCATCTCAGGGATTTCATGATGAGTGGGATCTCTTGTTTGCTCCATCCTTTTCTTAG
>NC_029772.3:50632896-50633356 GCF_000817695.3 Arachis duranensis | reverse complement strand
AAGGTAGAGGACTTGTCTGCCACCTTATAAAGTTTCTTAGGATATAACCTCATGAACTTCTACTTCCTCTCCAATCATGATGCTATGAATCATGATAGCCCGGTCTATAGTAACTTCAGACCGGTTGCTAGTGGGAATGATTGATCGTTGGATAAACTCCAACCATCCCCTAGCCACGGGTTTGAGGTCATGTCTTCTCAATTGAACCAGCTTCCCTCTTGAATCTCTCTTCCATTGAGCGCCCTCTTCACAAATGTCTATGAGGACTTGGTCCAACCTTTGATAAAAGTTGACCCTTCTAGTGTAAGGGTGTTCATCTCCTTGCATCATGGGCAAGTTGAATGCCAACCTTACATTTTCCAGACTAAAATCCAAGCATTTCCCCCGAACCATTGTAAGCCAATTCTTTGGGTCCAGGTTCACACTTTGATCATGGTTCTTGGTGATCCATGCATTGGCA
>NC_029772.3:50632241-50632796 GCF_000817695.3 Arachis duranensis | reverse complement strand
CCTTTGGATTTCATGTCGGATCTCCGGATATTCACTCTTTTTGAGTTTGAAAGGGACTTCGGGGATCATCTTCTTCATGGCCACAACTTCATAGAAGTGGTCTTGATGCACCATTGAGATGAATCTCTCCATCTCCCATGACTCAGAGGTGGAAGCTTTTACCTTCCCTTTCCTCTTTCTAGAGGTTTCTCCAGCCTTAGATGCCATAAATGGTTATGGAAAAACAAAAAGCAATGCTTTTACCACACCAAACTTAGAAGGTTTGCTCGTCCTCGAGCAAAAGAAGAAAGAAGAGAGTAGAAGAAGAAGAAATAGAGGAGATGGAGGTGGCTTTGTGGTTCGGCCAAGTGGGAGAAGTAGTGTTTAGGTTGTGTGAAAATGAAGGAGTGAAGATGGGTTTATATAGGAGTGGAGAGGGGGTGTATGGTTCGGCCATAATGGGTGGGTTTGGGAGGAAAAGTGGTTTGAATTTGAATGGTAAGGTAGGTGGGGTTTTATGAAGGATGGATGTGAGTGGTGAAGAGAATAGTGGGATTTGATAGGTGAGGGGTTTTT
>NC_029772.3:50631626-50632096 GCF_000817695.3 Arachis duranensis | reverse complement strand
TGCACCAAGTGGCGAGCAAAAATGCTCCTTCTGCCAATCCTGGCATTAAACGCCGAGCTGGTGCCCATTTCTGGCGTTTAACGCCAGCTTCTTGCCCCTTCCTGGCGTTTAACGCCAGTCTGGTGCCCCTTTCTAGCGTTAAACGCCCAGAATGGTGCCAGACTGGGCATTAAACGCCCATTTGCTGTCTTCACTGGCGTTTAAACGCCAGTAAGTTTTCCTCCAGGGTGTGCTGTTTTTCTTTCTATTTTTCATTATGTTTTTGCTTTTTTCAATTGATTTTGTGACTTCCCATGATCATCAACATATAGAAAACATAAAATAACAAAAGGAAAATAGATAAATATAACATTGGGTTGCCTCCCAACAAGCGCTTCTTTAATGTTATTAGCTTGACAGTGGGCCCTCATGGAGCCTCACAGATACTTAGAGCAATGTTGGAACCTCCCAACACCAAACTTAGAGTTTGA
>NC_029772.3:50630196-50631477 GCF_000817695.3 Arachis duranensis | reverse complement strand
CTCTCCATGGTTACAGAGGGATATCCTTGAGCTTTAAACATAAAGGATTTTTCATTCACTTGAATGATCAATTCTCCTCTGTCAACATCAATCACAGCCTTTGCTGTGGCTAGGAAGGGTTTGCCAAGGATGATGGATTCATCCATGCACTTCCCAGTCTCTAGGACTATGAAATCAGCAGGGATGTAATGGTCTTCAATTTTTACCAGAACATCCTCTACAAGTCCATAAGCCTGTTTTCTTGAATTGTCTACCATCTCTAGTGAGATTCTTGCAGCTTGTACCTAAAAAATTCCTAGCTTCTCCATTACAGAGAGAGGCATAAGGTTTATGCTTGACCCTAGGTCACACAGAGCCTTCTTAAAGGTCATGGTGCCTATTGTACAAGGTATTGAGAAGTTCCAAGGGTCCTGTCTCTTTTGAGGTAATCTCTGCCTAGTCAAGTCATTCAGTTCTTTGGTGAGCAAAAGGGGGTTCATCCTCCCAAGTCTCATTACCAAATAACTTGTTAGTTAGCTTCATGATTGCTCCAAGGTACTTAGCAACTTGCTCTTCAGTGACATCTTCATCCTCTTCAGAGGAAGAATACTCATCAGAGCTCATGAATGGCAGAAGTAAATCCAATGGAATCTCTATGGTCTCAGTGTGAGCCTCAGATTCCCATGGTTCCTTGTTAGGGAACTCATTGGAGGCCAGTGGACGTCCATTGAGGTCTTCCTCAGTGGCAATGACTGCCTCTTCCTCCTCTCCAAATTCGGCCATGTTGATGGCCTTACACTCTCTTTTTGGATTCTCTTATGTATTGCTTGGAAGAGTGCTAGGAGGGAGTTCAGTAATTTTCTTGCTCAGCTGACCCACTTGTGCCTTCAAGTTTCTAATGGAGGACCTTGTTTCAGCATGAAACTTTGAGTGGTTTTGATTAGATCAGAGACCATGGTTGCTAAGTCAGAGTGGCTCTGCTTAGAATTCTCTGTCTGTTGCTGAGAAGATGATGGAAAAGGCTTGCCATTGCCAAACCTGTTTCTTCCACCATTATTGTTGTTGAAACCTTGTTGAGGTCTCTGTTGATCCTTCCATGAGAGATTTGGATGATTTCTCCATGAAGGATTATAGGTGTTTCCATAGGGTTCTCCCATGTAATTCACCTCTTCCATTGAAGGGTTCTCAGGATCATAAGCTTCTTCTTCAGATGAAGCATCCTTAGTACTGCCTGGTGCAGCTTGCATTCCAGACAGACTTTGAGAAATCATATTGACTTGCTGAGTCAATATTTTGTTCTGA
>NC_029772.3:50628162-50629837 GCF_000817695.3 Arachis duranensis | reverse complement strand
GAAAGTCCATGAAACTTGCAATTCTGTTGCATTAGAGAAACTAATTGAGGCTTAAGCTCAAAGTTGTTTGCTCCAATGGCAGGGATAGAGATGCTTCTCCCATAGAAGTTGGGAGTAGGTGCAGTAAAGTCACCCAGCACCTTCCTTGTATTTTTGGCATTGTTGTTGTTTTCGGCTGCCATGTCTTCTTCTTGTTTGAAGATTTCTGTTAGGTCCTCTACAGAGAGTAGTGCTTTAGCTTCTCTTAGCTTTCGCTTCAAGGTCCTTTCAGGTTCAGGGTCAGCCTCAACAAGAATGCTTTTGCCTTTGCTCCTGCTCATATGAAAGAGAAGAGAACAAGAAAATATGGAATCCTCTATGTCACAGTATAGAGATTCCTTGAGGTGTCAGAGGAAAAGAAGAATAGAAGGAGAAGATAGAAGAATTCGAACTTATCAAGAGGGATAGAGTTTGAATTGTGCATTGAGGAGGAGTGTTAGTCCGTAAATAGAAGGATGTGAAAAGAGGGGAATAATTTTCGAAAATAAAGTAAAAGATTTTGAAACAATTAAAAGGAATTTTGAAAATTTGATTGATGATTTTCGAAAACTAAGATTGGGAAAGAAATTAAGTGATTTTTGAAAAAGATTTTGAAATTAGAAATTAAAAAGATATGATTGAAAACTATTTTGAAAAAGATGTGATTAAAAAGATATGATTGAAAAGTTATGGTTTTAAAAAGATATGATTGAAAAGATATGATCGAAAAACAATTTAAAAAGATTTGATTTTTAAAATTAATGACTTGGCTAACAAGAAAAGATATGATTCAAACGTTAAACCTTTCTCAACAGATAAGGCAACATACTTGAAATGTTGAATCAAATCTTTAATTGTTAGCAAGTATTTTTGAAAAATGGAAAGAAATTGATTTTGAAAATATATGATTGAAAAGATATGATTTGAAAAAGATTTGATTTTGAAAAATTATGGAAACTTGAAAAAATTTGAATTAAAAACAGAATCTTCACTCTTGTGCCATCCTGGCGTTAAACGCCCAAAATGCTACCCTTTTGGGCGTTAAACGCCCAGCCAAGTATCCTGGCTGGCGTTTAAACGCCAGTTTTCCTTTCTTACTGGGCGTTTTGAACGCCCAGCTTTTTCTGTGTAATTCCTCTGCTGTATGTTCTGAATTTTCAATTCTCTGTATTATTGACTTGAAAAGACACAAAAAAATTTTTTTGAATTTTTAATGATGAGGAATAATCAAAATGCCACTAAGATCAAATAAGCAATGCATGCAAGACACCAAACTTAGAAGTTTGTATACTACTGGCACTAACAAGTTGAGAATGCATATGAGAAACAACGAAACACTCAAGACAAGAGAATTTAAAGATCAGAGCAAGGAAATCATCAAGAACAACTTGAAGATCAATGAAGACACATGAATGAATTCAAAAAATGCAAGAAGAATAGAAACATGCAATTGACACCAAACTTAAAATGAGACACTAGACTCAAACTAGAAATATTTTTGGTTTTTATGATTTTGTAAATTTTTTTAGATTTTTCGAAATTTATGTGGAAAAGAAAATAAGGATATCAAAATTCTTAATTAGAATTCCAGGAATCATGCAATGCTAGTCTAAAGCTTTAGTCTAAAGAAATTAGACATGGCTAGCCAAGCTTCAGC
>NC_029772.3:50627445-50628022 GCF_000817695.3 Arachis duranensis | reverse complement strand
ACTAATCTAAGCAACAAGATGAACCGTCAGTTGTCCAAACTCAAACAATCCCCGGCAACAGTGCCAAAAACATAGTGCACGAAATTGTGATCATCAATGGCGCCATCAACATGGTACGCTCAATTGCAATCTCAACTCTTTATCACAACTTCACACAACTAACCAGCAAGTGCACTGGGTCGTCCAAGTAATAAACCTTACGCGAGTAAGGGTCAATCCCACGAAGATTGTTGGTATGAAGCAAGCTATGGTCATCTTGTAAATCTCAGTCAGGCAGATTCAAATGGTTATGAATGATTTATGAATAAAGCATAAAATAAAGATAGAGATACTTATGTAATTCATTGGTGAGAATTTCAGATAAGCGTATGGAGATGCTTTGTCCCTTCCGTCTCTCGGCTTTCCTACTGTCTTCATCCAATCCTTCTTACTCCTTTCCATGGCAAGCTGTATGTTGGGCATCACCGTTGTCAGTGGCTACAGTCCCGTCTTCTCAGTGAAAATGTTCAACTCTTTTGCGTCTGTCACTAACGCCCTACAATCACGAGTTTGAAGCTCGTCACAGTCATTCAATCAT
>NC_029772.3:50627163-50627377 GCF_000817695.3 Arachis duranensis | reverse complement strand
ATACAACAGAGCTCCACACCTTAATCTATGGTGTGTAGAAACTCCACCGTTGAAAATACATAAGAACAAGGTCTAGACATGGCCGAGAGGCCAGCCCCCATAATCTAAGAACTAGACATCCAAAGATGATCTAAAGATCTAAAGTGATCCAAAGATGTCAAATACAATAGCAAAAGGTCCTATTTGTAGAGAACTAGTAGCTTAGGGTTTACAA
>NC_029772.3:50610766-50626943 GCF_000817695.3 Arachis duranensis | reverse complement strand
GACTTGGAACGCCTGTTTGGGCCATCAAATCTCGGGCAAAGTATGGACTATTATATATTGATGGAAAGCCCAGGATGTTTACTTTCCAACGCAATTAAGAGCGCGCCAATTGGGCTTCTGTAGCTCTAGAAAATCTACTTCGAGTGCAGGGAGGTCAGAATCCAACAGCATCTGCAGTCCTTTTCAGCCTCTGAATCAGATTTTTGCTCAGGTCCCTCAATTTCAGCCAGAAAATACCTGAAATCACAGAAAAACACACAAACTCATAGTAAAGTCCAGAAAAGTGAATTTTAACTAAAAACTAATAAAAATATAATAAAAACTAACTAAAACATACTAAAAACATACTAAAAAAAATTCCAAAAAGCGTATAAATTATCCGCTCATCAGGCACGCACTCCTTAATCCACTCTATCCATCTGTTACAGAAACCCAATTTTTCCATAACAAACCATACAAAACTCCACCCAACACGACATAGGCCTTACTCATATCGAGTTTTAGAGTTAAGTCACCATCACCATAGGTTTTATTTTTCAGGAAATGAATACATTCATGCGCCACCAGAATATTATCACTAATCAGTCTACCCCGAATGAAAGCACTTTGATTATCACTAATAATTCTGCTCATAAGTGGTTGCATTCTATGAACAAGAATTTTAGAAATAATCTTGTAGAAAACTGTGCTTAGACTTATACGTCTGATTTGAGATATCATCGTAGCATTAGGCACTTTTGGTATCAAACAAATTTAGGTATGATTAAAACTTTTTAGAATTCTGTTATCTCCAAAAAAGCGTTTAACAGCGCGGCAGACATCTCCTTTAATGATACTCCAATAGTGCTGATAAATTTTAACAGTGAATCCGTCATCTCCTGGAGCTGCTGCAGCATTAATTGAGAACACAACTTTCTTAATCCCCTCCTCACTGACTGCCTTGTTAGTCTACTGTTAGTTTCAGCTGAGATCTTTCTACTTATTCCGCCTAAAGCTTCTGTTGGATCACTAGGAGAACTATTTGGAAACAGACCCTCAAAGTATCTCTATGCTCTCTCTCCAATAGTCTCAGGGGTAGTACACCACTGTCCGTCCTCGTCTTCTAGCTTCCAGATTTTATTCCTTCGAGTCCTTTCTTGATGTTTGGAATGAAAGAACCTAGTATTTTGGTCACCCCATTGCAGCCAATTCACTCTTGATTTCTTCTTCTAGAACCTTTCTTCCATAGTATAAGCCTCTGCCAATTAATCCTCCAGCTACAGTATTACCTCCTTCTCGTACTCGTTTGGCCGTTTTTTCATTCTTGCTAGTCTGCCTTCTATTTGTTCCATAGCTCTCCTGCTATTCCCTGGCCCTGAGGCTTGCCATTTCACCAGTTCATGCCTACAACATTTGAGTTTCTGAAACAATTGGAACATTGCCGACTAGTCACCCTCAATTACCAATTTTCCTTTACAATTTTATTCATTGCCTCTAACCCGCACCATCTCTCCTGGAAGCGAAACCTTCTCTTGCCCCGTTGATCCTCCGAATTAGTGTGGACTAAAAGCGGTCTATGATCTGAACCATTGTCATCAAGGTGGGTAACATTAGCGATAGGATACTCTTCTCGCAGTTTTGAAGAGATTAGGACCCGATCCAGTCGTTCCTTAATTGCTATCTCTTGACAACTTCGGTTCCACTATGTATATTTATCTCCAATATATCATGCATCTATCAATTCTCCCTTGTTGATAAATTCTTGGAACTGCTGCATCGCTTGGGGTGATTTCTCCCTGCCTCCCTTCTTTTCATGGGACATCACAGTAGCATTAAAATCCCCAGCTACCATGCATCTTTCTCCTGCTTGCTGGATTATAGGGAGAAGTACTTCAAACTGGCCATTGCGAATATGATCAACACTATGAAGGTGAACTCCTAGTACCTCCCAGAGGCGTTGCTGGTCTGGGTCCTCCACTTGAACCAAATGTAAAAGTCCCCACTACCTTTCACCAACAGCTTAACTTCTTCTTTCCAAGTGACCACCAAACCTCCAGCTGTACCATTTGCATCAACACATTAGGTTTCTTTAAATCCACATGTACGTAATTGACCATTAACATACGAGGTTTGATGTTTAGTCTCACATAAAAACATCACCCCGGGAGAATGGGATCTTACAATCCCTTTTGTATTGTGAATTGCCAGGGGTTTTTCCAAACCCTGGCAATTCCACATCATCATCTTCATTGCATTTGGGGTTCCATATTTGGGTTGGCACCCCCCCGGTCAACGTTCTTTCCTTCCCTAACATTCTAATCCTCCAGATCTACTTGCAATTCCATTGTATCTGTTTTTCATTTTTCCCCTAATACACTGACTATTGGGTCTCTCAGCCTTCCTCTTCTAGCCAGATGCTTGATCTTCTGTCTCTTGTTACTCTTCTCATCATTCTTATGAGGTGCACTAATTTGAAAGCTATTCTGGTCAATCAAATTACTTGTAGGGAGGGAAATATCAAATGATGGATGCGAGCTGCTTCTGTTTTCTTCCGGGGCTTCTTGGCTCTTACTTTCCTGAACAGTTAGTTTAGCAAAGCCTTTTAATAAGCTAACAGGGGTACGTTTCGCAACTGTATTTTTCCTTGTCAGGTTAGGACTCTGGGTTTTTTCTGTCTTCCCAATTTTCCATCCTACCTGTTCAGCTTTCAGATTAGGTCTCCATTTTGATTCTGCCTGTGCTTCTATTTTTGGAGATGCAAGGAGTTGATTGCAGTTTCGCACTTCATGCCCAAGAAATCCACAAAAACAGCAATAAACTCCCAGTTTTTCGTACTTCAATTGTATCACACATGTCCTTTTATCTGAGCTAACCACCTTCATGGTTTGTTTGAGCGGTTTAGTAGCATCCACCTCCACTCTCACTTTCATAATTCTGTCTCCCTTAGCCCTCATTGCAAAGAAATCGACATCTAGGACGCTCCTAATTCTCCCTCTATCCTCCTTGCCACCTCTATTGTTTTGCAAAATTTAGGTATATATATCCCACAGCTGGATCCACATAGGTATTCTCGAGTAATCATCTTCTGCAATCTTTAATTCTGGATTTCATCGTCTTAGATGAATCACAAACTATTTTATTAGCCATGGGGAGCCCCTTTCCACCTTAATCAGATCAGTTTCATTGGCAAAGAAAATCTGATAAATATTGTCTCCATGACTTTTGATTCTAAACCCCTCTAGATAATTCCAAATAGCAGTGAATGCACCTTCGATAGTTCTGATCCTAAACCCCCGATCTGGCATAATTCTTCCCACCAGACTCTTGGAACAATCCTCAATACCTGATCTCAAATCTTCTTCCTCTAACACGACCACTTCCTCATTAGAATCATTAGCATGATCTGATTACCGCTCCCCTTGATTCGGTAACTTCTTCCTCTAACACGACCACTTCCTCATTAGAATCATTAGCATGATCTGATTACCGCTCCCCTTGATTTGATAAGATTGAGATTGTATTTTGAACAAACACACCAATTCAATTTTCAATTGACTATATTGGAATTGTCCTTGAAATTGAATTGAAACACACATACTATCTCTCACCAATTATCAAAACCCTGGCGCACACCGCAAGAAGAAACCCTGACGGCACAAGAAACGTGTCCTGATTATTTTATTGTTTTGTAATATTAGATATGTAAGGTCCCACATCGATTGGGGAGGGGAACGAAGTATGCCTTATAAGGGTGTGGATACCTCTCCCTAGCATGACGCATTTTGACGAGTGAGTGTGGGGGCTTCGGCTATCATCCCTATCGTCAAAGGCAAAATCGTGAGGCCTTGTGTGCTAAAGTTGACAATATCATGCTAGCGGGTGGTCTGGACTGTTACATATGGTATCAGAGCCGGAGCCCGGATCGATGTGCCAGCGAAGGAACTGGACTCCCTTAGGGGGTGGATTGTAAGGTCCCACATCGGTTGGGGAGGAGAATGAAGCATGTCTTATAAGGGTGTGGATACCTCTCCCTAGCATGACGCGTTTTAACGAGTGAGTGTGGGAGGCTTCGGCTATCATCCCTATCGTCAAAGGCAAAACCGTGAGGCCTTGTGTGCCAAAGCGGAAAATATCATACTAGCGAGTGGTTTGGGCTGTTACAAGATACAGTAATAGACCCAACTACTTGATCCCTAAGAAATGTTGGATAAGGCATTTTAATAGTTCTTTCATGCTTGGCAACATTATAACAAATTAAAAATACTATATGTTTACATTAAAATCGATGACCAATATATTTGTGTATAAATATATGTATTATTTAATTTAATTTTAATATGTATTTTATACTCCAATATATATTTTATAATAGTGATTAATTTTGGTAGCTAATTTAATGTACACTAGCATAATTGTTAATAAGTAGGACTATAAAATCCCATCTAATTTAAATAGGGGTGTCCATGAATCGGATCCGATCCGCATATCCGCGGTGTTTATCCGAATCCGATCCGAAAATTGCGGATATGAATCCGATCCGCAAGGCTTTTGGATCGGATCGGATCGGGTCCGCACACTAATCGGATCGGATTGCAAATTTTGTGTTGGTATCCGCATATCCGATCCGCATATCCGCGTATCCGCAAAATTAAAGAAATAAATAAGTAAATATTCTTTTTATGTTTTATTTCAATTAATAATTATCATATATGTTATATTATTTTAATTTATTATTTAAGAAAAGTATGTTTAATATTATTTTAAAAGTAAACATATTTAAAAGAATAGAGAAAATGAATTTTATTGATATTTTTTTAATAAAAATAAGTTTTTAAAAATATTTTTTGTGTTTTGCGGATATATCCGATATCCGATCCGATCCAATCTACAAATGTACGGATCGGATCGGATCGGATCCAACCTTAAAAGCTGCGGATATTGGATCCGATGATTTTAGGGCGGATCTGATTAAAATTTTGGTCATATCCGATTTGATGCGATTCGCGTGCACTCCTATTTGACTGCATATAGAATTAGTCGAATCGAATTTTTGGCTATATCCGATCCGATCCGATCCGTGAACACCCCTAAATTTAAAGACTTTGGCTCAAATTTTATTAGTTTTGGTCAAAATTAGCACATCTCCATATAAATTAGATTAGAACTGAAATTTAAATAAGGTTATAAGATCCAATCTAACTTAAAAGACTCGACACAAATTTCATTAGTTTGGGTCAAAATTGACACATCTCCATATAAATTAGATTAGACCTGAAATTTAAAAACTCAACTCAGCCTAATAATCGTCCTAGTTGAGAAAGACTGAAAGAGAGAGCGTGAGAAAGTGAGTAACTAGGGAGAGGTTAAATATTTGAATGAATTTTTATTCATATTCCTTCTTTATACAATAAGACAGTCACCTCCTGCATAGCCTATATTCTACTTGAGTTTTAAGTCTCATATCCGAATTTTTCTCGCCATGACTCCTTTTTACTGAAGCATCCTCTCTCACCCTATTCTGATTGAGTCGCTGTGACATTTCTGCTGTTTTCTCTTGTCATCACGGATATTTAATTTTCACCTCTATCGTTGCTAGATTTGTGCTTATTGTCTTTGTCTTCATCTTATTGTGCTCGTCATTACTGCATTTATACTTGTCATCATCACCATCGTTGTTGCTGCTTCATCTGAGCTTTCCACTTTTGGCATTTTTTCTTCCTTTATCTTGTCGTTATTGTTGTTCTTGTCACTGCTATTATCACTGGTTTGTGCCCATAGCCGTTGTCATAATCATCTAAATTTTCGTTGTTAATTTGTGCTTTTTCCTCTAAGTTCATTTGTTTTGGTTTTGTTGTTGGCCTGGTTTATATCTAGTAGAAATTAAATTTTCTTTTGGCTCAATTTTGTTGAGGTTTTATCAGGTTTTATTAGGACTGAATAAAGGTATTAAAAATAATAGTGAACATTTTTTGTCAAATTTAGATAAAGGCAAACCTGATTTTAATTGATTCATATATATTTCTGGTAATAAAAAATAAAAAATTATTTGCTAAATTCACGTGCATTGGCGTCATCAAGCACCACATATAACTTTATTTCTCGATTGCTTATGTAAGGATATGTTATGAAATTGAAATTAATTTGATTTCGAAGTCAAATCTTTTGTTCGAAATACATATAGAATGAGAATTGATTTAATTAACGTGTAACTAAATTCAAATTCCTTTATTTTTAAAAGAAGTTGATTGGAATTAAAATGATTTATCATTTACGCATTATATAAAAGATCAGAGAAAGATTTGAAGAGAAAAAAAAAAGTGGTAGAGATCTAGTGACGGTCCAGCAGTGCAGCTAGAGGCAGTGGTCTGACCACCGACGACGAACACGTCCGATCATGAGCAATTATAATTCAGTAATAGATGGTTGCTGGTGATGATAAAAAATGTGTGAAAAACTATGAAGTACAGACAATTCGCTGAGTTGCGGTGTCCGCGTGTCAGATATATTTTGGATACGATATTTACCAATACTCGTTTGACACGCATATGTCCAACTGTGTCTTAATAAAAAAATAAAAATTTTTTCTCTGAACACACTTAGATACACCTAAATACCATTACGTATTAGCGTGTCTAGTTTTATATTCTTAATATATATTCTTGAAATACATTTAAATATAGTATATATTATTATTTATTAAAATAAAAATATTTTAAATACTTGATATAATTAAAATAAGACATTAAAAATAATCAAAAAATTAAGTTATTTTTTAATATTAATAAAATATCAAAATATTATTATGATCTATCTAAAAAAATACTTTATATTTTATATGTATGCGTGTCCGTGTGTCTTATAAGATTTTAAAATTTGTGTGTCAACGTATTCCGTGTCCGTGTCAGTGTTTGTACATCATAGGTGAAAAATAAAGAGTAAAAATATAAAATTTTGAATTCAAATCAAATCAATTTGTATTAAATTAAAATCTAACGATAAATGTTATTTTCTAAATCAATTCGATTTGTATTTTATATAAGAGGCCTGCTACACATACAAGTCTTACAAGTTGGTACAAGCCCAACAAAAAACACGCATTACACTCCCACATTCAAGAGTAAATAAATGCACGTTATTTAACCACTTCCTGTTTCCAAAGCGCGCTACTCACCATGCATTATAAACGACTCTTCTTCTTCTTCCTCCATGAAAACGAGTTTCTTGTCAAATTTGAAGATAATGGAACTTCAGAAATACACCCAAACGATTACAAAAATACACTCAAACGATTACAGAAATACACCTAAAGGATTACAGAAATACACCCAAAGATTTAAGAAATACACCCAAAATTTGTTAAAGTACACCTTATGCATAATGCAGAACTCTTTCTCTTTCTCCTCCTCATCTTCTGCTGCTTCTTCTTCTACAAAAACGATTTCAGAGCTTGATGTTAAAAAACAATGGAAATCGAGAATAACGAAGAAAGAAGACAGAGAGAAAAGCACGTAAATGAAGAAGGAGAAAGAGAAGGAAAGAAATGAAAGAAAAGAAGAAGAAGAAGAGGAAGAGGAAGAAGAACGTGCAGCAAGAAGAAGAAGAAAGTGCAGTGAAAACGTGCAGTAATGGTTGAAGAAG
The DNA here is from genome assembly GCF_000817695.3 of Arachis duranensis. Taxonomy (NCBI): domain Eukaryota; kingdom Viridiplantae; phylum Streptophyta; class Magnoliopsida; order Fabales; family Fabaceae; genus Arachis; species Arachis duranensis. Next base: position 50,619,326 of record NC_029772.3, on the reverse strand, counting down.
GAGAAAGAGAAGGCAAGAAACGAAAGAAAAGAAGAAGAGGAAGAGGAAGAAGAACATGTGCAAGAAGAAGAAGATGCACTTCTAAAGACTTGTATAAAAAAAAAAACGCTTGTATACAGAGAATTTCTCTTTACATAATTGATTTCCAATATAATAATCCATTTTCAATTTAGTATATTTCAAATAAAATCAAATCAATTTAGAAAATATTTAGTTCCAAACACACTCTTAATTATTGTTACTCTATACAAGGGACCATTCCACTTGTTCTTCTTTGATGTTTTTTATGATCAACGGGACTAAATGCGCAAAATAACTACGAAGCAATAAGTTGTGAGAAGCTAACTCCTCTAAGGTCTGCAGGAAATTGCAAAAAAACAACACTAGGCAAGAAAACAACAACAAAAAATCAGTGTAATTATCTCCAAACTTAACTAAGAGGAATTGAAGAGCGAATAGAGCTGATTCCATTTGGCAAAATTCTAAGACAATTTTTTTTTTACTTAGTGAAAATTAATAAACATTTCTCTTTTATTTTTATTCAAGTGAATGAATGAAAGATAAGTAATTTTCATAATTTAATAGCAACAAAGTTAATGTTTAAGTAAATACTAACATTTTGGTATTGTGAAAACAATATTGTCAATGGTTCTCCGTCCCTAATCATACTAAAGCACAGGAATAATTACTATACAATTAAAACAACATAGGCTTATAGCAAAATGATTATTTACCACGTAGTGTAGAACTATATGATGATATAATATATATAGCTTGCAGGAAATTAAAGCATAAAATTGTTTAGGCGATTCTTCCGACAGAAAACGTGGTAGAAAATCCTTGATGATGATGATGATGATCATAACCCTTGTAATTATTACGAGGTTGTTTCTGACGACAACCAAAAGGAGTAGAATTTGGTTGCATGAACAGATAATTGGCCCCAAACAAATCATTCATGTGACTCTGCCCATTCTTCAATCTCTTCATAGCCTTACGCCAATGAATCTTGAACTTAGAAAGAACCTTTGTTCTCTTTCTAATGAACTTTCTTAATCCAGCAACACGAATCCTTGGCCTTCTCCTACTTGCAAGGGCCCTAAACTTAAGCCATGCCTTTGCCTTCTTCACTTGTTTTCTTAATAGTGTTTCTTCGTCTTCATTTAGAAGTCTACGATATTCATAAGAACGTTTGCCTAAAGAAGCCATAATTTGAAAAAGGAGGTATGAGACTATAATAATAAGGGCGAAAGAATTTATTAATAGCTGTAATAAATAGGTGAGATTTTGACTTTTGCTACTTTGGTACAATAATAATCACGGAGTGAGTATCTTAGACTCATGATGTTCTTTTGAGTGTTACAGTACTATAAGGAATTGACATGGGAAACCGATTGCATGTGCAAACTAGTTGGGTGCAATTAATAAGACTAATGCTGCCTGAATTTCTTGGTAAAGTCCATTTAATGAAATCATTCATGATGGCTAACTTACTCCTTTCCTTCCTCTAGCATATATAACTATCAGCTTAAATTTTTTAAAAAATAATTTTATAATATAACATTAAAATTTTTATGATAAAAAAATTTGGTTCTCGTTGAACTAAAAAAATTTAAAAAGATAGAAAAACGTTTATACAAAAATTCAACTAAATTCAAAATTTGCTATTGTTTAAGGAAACATTTTTATAATATTTATTGTACAAGTAAGAAAGTAAGTGACATCAATTTGTTTTTTTTTTTAAAATAAAATATACATTAAATTCACGGTCAATGTTGAGCCGCAGAAGCTCTCAATCATTTGGAAGACTTTAAAGAAGAATAAAATGAAATAATATAAGATGAAAAGACACTACATCCAACTCAAAATCTTAAAGTGTCAAATGTGTCAAATTAATGTATCTCTCATCTTATAAACTCTTCACTCTTCCTTATTTTTTTATATGGGACTAACTTCATGCACTCCTCACACTTGCAATATTATTAGTTATATGATTTCGTCCGTCTTTATGAAAATACAAAACTCTGAAGTTAAATATTTAAAATTTTAGTCCTTCAAAGTGAGAACTGGGAAATAGAGAGTATCATACCAAGTATTTTCTCAAAAACCATAAAAGCATCAGAACTTAATTTTGGTGCTTTGTTATCCTTCTTTTTTTTTTGTCATTTTCTAAATCCCCTTGTCTAACTACTTAATTCTTTGGGGTTGCAAGGGCTACAAGAGGAACCTTTCTATAAATGGTTAAGCCAACTGTTTCAGACATGTCCAAACTTTTCACACCCTCTGGTAACACCCATTCAAATTGGTGAAGGAGGTTGGCTAGCACAATCTCAACAATAACCATGGCAAATATTGTTCCCGGGCAGCCCCTTCTCCCTGCTCCGAACGGAATCAACTCGAAATCATTCCCTTTCACGTCTATATAACTATTCATGAACCTCTCCGGTGCGAACTCTTCAGGTCGGTCCCAATACTTAGGATCTCTTGCTATTGCCCAAGCGTTCACAATTACTCGTGTTCCCGAAGCAATGTTGTAATCTTGCAGTTTGATATCTTGCATGCTTTCTCGTGGGACTAGTAACGGAATTGGTGGATGTAGTCGAAGAGTTTCTTTAATCACGGCTTTTAAGTAGTGCATGTGAACCAAATCATCTTCAGTTATGTTCTTTCTGTTACCAACCACGTTTTTGGCTTCATCTTTCACTTTCTTCAACACCATTGGATGCCTTAAGAGCTCTGTCATTGTCCACTCTAAGATGGTAGATGTAGTGTCTGCACCGGCAACAAACACATCCTAAAATGAAGAAAATTAAATAATGATACCTTCAAAATATTTAGTAAAAATGTTAAGAGCAGCACAATATCTTATATAGCCATTTATTCTTGAATAATGGCTTATAATTAAATCAAATCAATGATCAAGATTAAATTATCCACTTCTAAATTTTTCTATATAGTTCTACATTATTATAGGATATTTAATTTATAACAGAACCTTTTAAATAATTTGAACTATATACTACTTGCACTCATGTAGCATCCTTTCATGGTATAATAATGATTAATGAATGTCTACTTTACAATTTAAACTATTTGTAAGGAACTGTGCATAAACTAATCTTAATTAGCCATCAGAAATCAAAATATAATATCACCATTAAGTTAAATATATAAAGCATGGATTATTTGCAAGTATGATAGCCTCTCCTATATCCTCTAAATTGGTACTTACCAATATCAAACACTTGATGACTGTTCTATTAATAGGAAATCCAGTTGCATTTGTCCTCTGGAGAAAAAGCAATACATCAACAAAATCATTGTGGCCTTGAGAATCTGATCCAACATGATCCAAATTGCTAGTAACATCATCTGGATATCGATTCACATGGTGATCAACTACTTCCTCCAAGAATTTATCGAACCTTGTAGCTACTCTGTTTGCTCTAGTGTACAACCCAGAAACACTAGTCAACCAATCAAGCCAAGGCACAAACTCTCCAATAACAAAACTACCAAGAAGTTCTGTAAACTCCATGAACAACTCCTTCAACTCCTTCCCACTTTCTCCACCATACTTTCTTCCGAAAGTGACCCTACAAAGTATGTCATTGGTAATCATGGAGAATAATTGGCTCAAATCTATTGGAACAGATGGTGAAGTAGAATGTTTGACTTGTTCCATCATGATTTGAGTTTCCTCCTCTCTAACGGAGCGAAATGATTGAACCCTTTTTACACTAAGCAGATGCAACACACAGATGCTCCTTAATTGCCTCCAGTACTCACCTATAGTCCACGAGAATTAAATATTTACGAGTGAGTATTCGAAACAACAACTTTATCAATACGGTTACAGTACAGAGGCACAACTTTTTTCTAAATACATACAATACAAGATATAGGTTCGTTAAGTCATTAAGAAATGAAAAATGCAATGGTCGGTCAATAATGAGTGTTTTTGGAGGTTCTTGCGTATCGGAGGAGAGTGGCGGAGCTATGCCTCGTGCTGCTCGCGTGGAAGGTGGATCCCCCGACCAAAAAAAAAAAGTCGGATTCTTGAATATAACTTCAGAATTTATCCAATATACAATAATATGTTTCAGGTAGGAACATAATATCATTACAATCGTTAGCTTCTTGGATACTCACCATATGGGGCTGTTGACACATCTTTGGAACCATATATAAGTATGTCGAACAATTTCCTTTGGGGCCTGTTCGCAAATACAAGATCATGGGTTTTCATGATCTCACGTGCACCTTCAGCGGAAGAGACCACAAGAACCGGCACCCTCCCAAGATGGAGCAACATCAAGGGGCCATATTTTTTTGCCAGAGATTGGAGGGTGCGATGAGGGTACAAACCTAGTTGATGGAGATTTCCTATTATTGGGAATTTCGGTGGAGAAGGAAGTGAGTTTTTTCTGATTATGGAATAATTTGAATACCATTTTATTAGCAGAAACAAAACGGAAAAGATTGGCAAGATAATGAGAAGTATTTGCATGTTGGTTTATTTTGTGAAGAGTGAAGTCTCTGGCAGGTTCTTGTTGGAGTCGGTAAAGTATAAGCAGCGAGCACCACATGGGTTGTTGGTATATATTGGATAAGTTTACACTGCCTTCAATAATTTTCTACCAATTAAGTAATTACTGCTCTATACGGTGTATTCGATTTGATTATGACTTAATTTATAGCATGCAGTATGTGTGGCTAATTTTTTTTATACAAAAATAATATTAGTATTTTTTTAAAAAAATAGATTATTTAGTATAATTATAAGTGAGTGAATTTTACATGTAAAAAGTTGATTGACCGGAATTTACTTCTCACATAAAATGAATCTGTTCTTTGGCAAGCACACCAAATATTGTCAAGTAATAACCCACTAAGAGTGGGGTCGAATCCCACAGAGATTAACAGATTAAAGCAAACAATAGTTAATTGATTATCCTAGTTAGACTATCATAGTTGGAGTGATAAGCAAATAGAATTGTAAATTGCATGAAAGTAAAGGAAAGCAATAAAGTGCAAGAAAGTAAATGACAAGAAAAGTAAAGTACAAGAAAGTAAAGTACTGAAAATGTAAAGTGCAGAAAATGTAAATAACTATAAAGTAAATAAAAGAAAAAAATAAAATAAACATTGGAATCAAGAGATATTGCATTCTCCGGATTAATTGATTTCATCTCATCTTCAATCATGTAACTCATTGACCTCTTGGCAATCATGATTGATTGAGCCCCAATTCCTTGGTGACTCAATCTCTCAAATCTTTATCAATAGCCAATTCCTTGGTCTAATTGCTCATGAGAAGAGATGAAGTTTGTTCCCTGATTATACCACACATTTTCCTAGACCCAAATAATAGAGAGATTAAATGTCACAATATCCCAACCAAAACCCAAATCTATTCAAGTGTGAGAAAGAATTTCAAGCATGGTTTTATGTTTTCTCTTCTAAGGTTCCCATAAAACCCAATTGCATTCGATCTCTTTTCCAAGATAATTGAATACTAGAATAAAGAACGAAATTCTTTCTAATAAATCAAAGAGAGATGAATAGAAGAAGAATAATAAAATCAATCAATCTATCAAATAGCAATAGAGCTCTCTTTCCCAATGGAAAGAGTTAGTGATTCATAACTAAAAATATTTACAAGTAAGAAAGTGAAAAAGGAGAGAAGTGAGGGTTAGAAGAGGGAGTCTGAAGACCCCTCTCAGTGGAGTGTCTAGAATGATAGATGATGATAGCTCCCCTAATTCTATGAAACTAAGGCCTTTATATAGGCTCTCATAAATTACAAACTTAAATGAAATTGAAAGCAAATTACAATGAAATGAAAATAAACTATTCTAGATGCTTCTTGTGGCCTTGATTGATTGACAATTGTAGCTTGAATGAGAGTTGGAGTGGGCTTGGTTGAAGGTTGGGGGCTGCAGGAAGAAGTTAGCATGTGGGTTCAAGTGCCACTCCTGCTTGAATTTGCTCTTTGGATTGTGACCCACTTTGCAATGTTGAAAGTATGGAGTTTTTTGGACCTTAAATTGAATGTCTACTATAAAGCATTATATATTGTTGGAAAGCTCTGGATGTTAGCTTTCCAATGCCACTGAAATCAACTCATTTGAACCTCTGTAGCTCAAGGTATGCCCATTTGAAGATGGCTAGGTCAGTCTGTCAAGTAGCCCGGCATGCTACGCCCACTCTTTGGTGTGCCACGCCTTCAATGATGCAAAAAATCTTCCTTTCTGGCTATTAGAACTGGCATGCCACGCCCAGAATCTGGCGTGCCATGCCCATTATGAAAATAGAGCTGGCGTGCCACGCCTTCGATATCAAGTGGCACGCCCAGGTTTTGCAACGCTGAAATAATGGCCTTTTTCACATTTCGTTTTAACGTTAACCTTATAGTGTTATATATCATTGGAAAGCTCTTGATGTCAGCTTTCTAACGCCACCAAAATTAGATCATTTGAATCTTTACAACTTAAGTTATATTCCTTTGAAGATGAAGAGGTCAGGCTGGTAACTCTGCAGTGGCGTGTTTTACTCTTTGTGTTTTCTGGGTCAATATATTCCTCAATTCCAGTATCCATTATAAAGTGTTATATATGGTTGGAAAGAAGCTGATGTCTACTTTCTAATGGCACTGGAATCACCTCATTTGGAGTTGATTAGTTCAAGATATTTTCATTTGAATGAGAGGTGATCAGACTGGCATATGCCCTAGTGTGCCACGCCCAATGCTTGGCGTGCCACGCCCATAGTGGGGCTCAAAATCACTCATATGTAACTTAAGCCTGGCGTGACATGCCCAAAATACCAAGTGGCACGCCCTCTTTGAGATCTTGGCTTCACAAACTTGGCGTGTCACGCCTAGAGCTCCAAATGGCACGCCCATTGTTGAAAGTTGGTTCAAAAGCTAGGCGTGCCACGCCAAGAGCTTCAAGTGGCACACCCAGCTTCACACGCCCAGCCTTATTTGTTGTTTTTTTTCCCTTTTTGTTGCTCTTTTCACCTGAAATTCATCACAAACCCATTTCAAAGCAATGTATCATAATATTTATCATTTAGTTCATGAATTACAATGATTTAATGAGATTATGCTCTTTTATGGTCCTTTTTAGATAAGAAAAAAGGGTAGATGACACAAGTCATCAAAAGTCAACAATAATATGTAGGATACATGTTGAATTTTTTTTTACACATTGATAATACTATAATATACTTTAAATATCAATATTTAACTAAAATACTATCTCCATCTCCATATTAAAAATAATTTTTGAATATGTGTGCCTTCTTTAGTTACCAATTTACCACCTCTGTTACTTTGACTAATGTGTAGTCATGGTTAAGGTTAAGGATACATTCAATATATGTTGATATAAGGTACAACACACCTAGTCACCTATCTCACATCTCAGATCAGAATCTACCTCTCTCTAATAAAAACTTCAATTAACAAGGCAAAGAGAAAATAACTTTTAATAACAATTTAATTTGCAAACAAATTTTTTTATATTTTTACAATTTTGCAATAAGTTTTTGTACTTATAGCTAAAAAATTAAAAAGAGAAGGTAAAAATTAGAAAATTCTTAGTAGGATCGGATTAAAAGTTAAGTTTATTTTATTATTATTAGTTGGTGCACAAAATTGCAATAACACTTTTTGCACTCCGCACAACTAACCAGCAAGTGCACTGGGTCGTCCAAGTAATACCTTACGTGAGTAAGGGTCGAATCCCACGGAGATTGTTGGTTTGAAGCAAGCTATGTTTATCTTATTATTCTTAGTTAGGATACTAACAACAGTGTTTTTCAAGTTCAGTGAAGAAAGGAAAAATGGCATAAAATAAATACTTGTTATGCAGTAATGGAGAATGTGTTGGAATTTTGGAGATGCTTTGTCTGATTTATTCCTGTAATGTAATATTCCATCCATGGAAAAGTGCAAAGTTCCCTCTATGGCAAGCTGTATGTAGGGTGTCACCGTTGTCAATGGCTACTTCCCATCCTCTCAGTGAAAACGTTCCTATGCTCTATCAGAGCACGGCTAATCATCTGTCGGTCCTCAATCAGGTTGGAATAGAATCCAATGATTCTTTTGCGTCTGTCACTAACGCCCAGCCTTCAAGAGTTTGAAGCTCGTCACAGTCATTCAATCCCAGAATCCTACTCGGAATACCACGGACAAGGTTTAGACTTTCCGGATTCTCATGAATGCCGCCATCAATCTAGCTTATACCACGAATATTCTGATTAAAGAATCTAAGAGAAGCTCATTCAATCTGATGTAGAACGGAGGTGGTTGTCAGGCACACGTTCATGGATTGAGGAAGGTGATGAGTGTCACGGATCATCACCTCCTTCATAATTAAGCGCGAATGAACATATTAGATCGGAACACACACGTTTGAATGGAGAAATAGAAACAATTGCATTAATTCATCGAGACGCTGCAGAGCTCCTTACCCCCAACAATGGAGTTTAGAGACTCATGCTGTCAAAAAGTATGTAATTCAGATCTGAAAATGTCATGAGGTACAAGATA
>NC_029772.3:50609891-50610401 GCF_000817695.3 Arachis duranensis | reverse complement strand
TATAAAATATCCGCTCATCACAACACCAAACTTAAACTGTTGCTTGTCCTCAAGCAACTAGATAAATAAAATAGGATGAAAAGAAATTAAGAAGCAATAATATCTCAGAGTTTTAAGTGAAGCTCAGATTCTTATTAGATGAGCGGGGCTTGTAGCTTTTTGCTTCTGAACAGTTTTGGCATCTCACTTTATCCTTTGAAATTCAGAATGGTTGGTATCCATAAGAACTCAAAATTCAGATAGTATTATTGACTCTCCTATTTTAGCATGTTGATTCTTGAACACAGCTACTTATTGAGTCTTGGCCGTGGCCCTAAGCATTTTGTTTTCTAGTATTACCACTGGATACATAAATGCCACAGACACATAACTGGGTGAACCTTTTCAGATTGTGACTCAGCTTTGCTAAAGTCCCCAATTAGAGGTGTACAGAGTTCTTAAGCACACTCTTTTTGCTTTGGATCACGACTTTAACCACTCAGTCTCAAGCTTTTCACTTGGACCTGCATG
>NC_029772.3:50607820-50609363 GCF_000817695.3 Arachis duranensis | reverse complement strand
GATGTTCCTCTAGTCTGTGGGGTGCCTTCAAGAATTAATTTCTGACGCTTCAGCTCCCTTAAGTTCACATCCTTGCTCTTCCTGTTCCCTTAGGTGCCATGATCTTAATGAGTTTTAGCTCAGTGATCATGGCAAATCACACCAAACTTAGAGGTTTGCTTGTCCTCAAGCAAAAGAAAGGAAAGGAGAGGAATAGAAGGAGAGGCAGTTTCGAAAAAAGATAAGATGAGTTGAGAAAGATATGAGAAGAAATTAAAAAGATTTGAAAAAGAATTGGATTGGAAAAAGATTTGTGTTTATGAATTAAGATACATTTGATATTTTTGAAAAAGGGATTTTAGAAATTAGGGTTTTTAGAAATTAGGATTAAAATTTTTGGAATTTTTGAAACATGTTTATGCAAGAAATCATGAATTGAAACATAAAAATTAGAAAATTTGTGAAGAAAAACAAATTTTACCTCCTCCCCACCATCCTGGCGTTAAACGCCCAACTGGTGTATGTTTTGGGCGTTTAACGCCCAATTGTTGCTTCTCCTGGGCGTTCAACGCCCAGCTGATGCTTCTTTCTGGCGTTGAACGCCAGGAAGTCCTTTGTCATTGGGCGTTTTTCTGAACGCCCAGGACGCTGTCAATCTGGCGTTAAATGCCCAGAAGGTGCTTCTTTCTGGCGTTCAACGCCCAGAAGATGCTCCTTTCTGGCGTTTAACGCCCAGATGGCTACCCTTACTAGCGTTGAACGCCCAGTGAGTGCTTCTTTTGGGCGTTCAATGCCCAAAATGTTTCTTACTGGCTTTTTCACGCCAGTGAGCTTCCAAATTTCCCTGTAACTCTGTGAATTCAATAAATTGCTATTTTTACCCTTTGAAGATACTTGGACTCATACCTGTAAAAAAAGGAAATTTATTTAATTAGTAAATAAACTTTGTAAATGGTTGGGTTGCCTCCCAGCAAGCGCTTCTTTATTGTCTTTAGCTGGACTACCACTGAGCTCTAATCAAGTCTCAGTTTTGAGCATTCTTGCTCAAAATTGCTTTCAAGATAATGTTTAACTCTCTGTCCATTAACGATGAACTTTTTGTTAGATTCATTATCCTGAAGCTCTACGTATCCATATGGTGATACACTTGTAATTACATATGGACCTCTCCACCGGGATTTTAATTTCCCAGGGAATAATTTGAGCCTAGAATTAAATAGCAGAACTTTCTGCCCCGGCTCAAAGACTCTGGATGACAATTTCTTATCATGACATCTTTTCGCTTTCTCTTTGTATATTTTTGCATTCTCGAAAGCATTGAGTCTAAATTCCTCTAGCTCATTTAACTGGAGCAATCGTTTTTCTCCAGCTAACTTGGCATCAAGGTTTAGGAATCTGGTTGCCCAGTAGGCCTTGTGTTCCAGTTCCACTGGCAAGTGACATGCCTTTCCATACACAAGCTGGTATGGAGAGATCCCTATAGGGGTCTTGAATGCTGTTCTGTATGCCCACAGAGCATCATCCAAGCTCCTTGCCCAATCCCTTCTACGGTTAATTACAGTCC
>NC_029772.3:50606750-50607533 GCF_000817695.3 Arachis duranensis | reverse complement strand
TCTTGTGGCTGTTCGCTCACTTCCAAAATGTCCTCCATACTGTGATCTATGGCAGTGCCATAGAATCTTCTGCGCTTCTTCCTTAGGCACACATCTACGGATTACTCCGTCTGCACATCTCTTGAAGAGATATGGTTCATCCCAAAGATAGTACTTTGCATCTGTGATCAATTTCTTGGATTGCAGCCTACTGTATTCTTTGGGTATGAATCTCACTGCCTTGTAGTTTTCGATATCTGCGAACCATGGCACTTCCTGGATGGCAAAGAGTTGCTCATCCGAAAAGGTTTCAGAGATTTCAGTGAGAGGGAGGGACGCCCCTTCTACTGGTTCTATTCGGGACAGGTGATCTACTACTTGGTTTTCTATCCCTTTTCTGTCTCTTATTTCTATATCAAACTCTTGCAGGAGCAACACCCATCTTATAAGTCTGGGTTTTGAATCCTGCTTTGTGAGTAGATATTTAAGAGCAGCATGATCAGTGTACACAATCACTTTTGATCCTACTAAATAGGATCTGAATTTGTCAATGGCGTAAACCACTGCAAGTAGCTCTTTTTCTGTGGTTGTGTAATTCTTCTGTGCATAATTTAGAACACGGCTGGCATAGTAAATGACATGCAGAAGCTTGTCATGCCTTTGTCCCAACACTGCACCAATGGCATGGTCACTGGCATCACACATCAATTCAAATGGTAATGTCCAGTCTGGTGCAGAGATGATTGGTGCTGTGACCAATTTAGCTTTCAGAGTCTCAAATGCCTGCAGACACTCTTTATCAAA
>NC_029772.3:50603794-50605136 GCF_000817695.3 Arachis duranensis | reverse complement strand
CTTTCATGAACTTAGCATAAGAGGGTATTTGCTCAAGTGCTTCTGCAAACAGAATCTTTATTTCAAGAGTCCTGAGATAGTCTGCAAAGCGGGCAAATTGCTTATCCTGTTCTGCATGGCAGAGTTTTTGAGGATAAGGCATTTTGGCTTTGTATTCCTCAACCTTAGTTGCTACAGGTTTATTACCTACAGAAGTGGGTTGGGAAGCCTTTTTAGAAGGGTTGTCATCAGCACTTGTATGTGACTGATCCCCCAGTGGCATTTGAATGCCAGGGGTGGAAGCTGGAGTGGCGTTAGACGCCATCTCCCCATTTGTTACTGGCGTCTGAACGCCAGAACTATGTTCCCTTTGGGCGTTCAACGCCGGATTCATGCTTGTTTCTGGCGTTGAATGCCAGGAATGAGCATGGTCTGGGCGTTCAGCGCCAGCATTATTCCTCTCTGGGCTCTGATTGTCCTCAGAGGGATTTTGAGTAGACATCTGTTCATTTCTTGGCTTTCTGCTGCTTTGAAGTGAGGTATTTAATGTTTTCCCACTTCTTAATTGAACTACTTGGCATTCTTCTGCTATTTGTCTTGACAGTTGCCTTTCTGTTTGCTTTAATTGTACTTCCATATTCCTGTTAGCCATTCTTGTTTCCTGTAGTATTTCCTTGAATTCGGCTAGCTGCTTGGTTAGGAAGTCTAATTGCTGATTGAATTCATTGGCCTGATCTACAGGACTGAGTTCATCAGTTACTGTTTTAGCTTCTTCTTTCATGGAAGATTCACTGCTTAGGTACAGATGTTGATTTCTGGCAACTGTATCAATAAGCTCTTGAGCTTCCTCAATTGTTTTTCTCATATGTATAGATCCACTAGCTGAGTGGTCTAGAGAAATCTGAGCTTTTTCTGTAAGCCCATAGTAGAAGATGTCTAATTGCACCCACTCTGAAAACATTTCAGAGGGGCATTTTCTTAGCATCTCTCTGTATCTCTCCCAGGCATCATAAAGGGATTCATTATCTCCTTGTTTGAAGCCTTGGATGCTTAGCGTTAGCTGTGTCATCCGTTTTGGAGGGAAATAGTGATTCAGGAATTTTTCTGACAGCTGTTTCCATGTTTTTATGCTGTTCTTAGGCTGGTTATTTAACCACCTCTTAGCTTGATTTTTTACAGCAAATGGAAACAGTAATAATCTGTAGACATCCTGATCCACTTCTTTATCATGTACTGTGTCAGCAATCTGTAAAAATTGTGCCAGAAACTCTGTAGGTTCTTCATGTGGAAGACCAGAATACTAGCAGTTTTGCTGCACCATGATAATGAACTGAGGATTCAACTCAAAGCTACTAACTCCAAT
>NC_029772.3:50602543-50603574 GCF_000817695.3 Arachis duranensis | reverse complement strand
TTTATTTTTTTTAAACGTAAAAGGATAAGAATTGAAAAATTTTGAAATTGAAATCTGAATTTTTATATAAAAATTTCAAAAATATAGTTCAAAATTAGTTAGAAAAGATATTTTTTTGAATTTTGAATTTTATGATGAAAAAGAAAAATATGCAAAAGACACAAGATTTAAAATTTTTAGATCCAATGTTCCTTATTTTCAAAAATTTTGGAGGGAAAACACCAAGGAACACCAAACTTAAAAATTTTAAGATCAAAGCACAAGAAAGACTCAAGAACACTTTGAAAATTCACAAGAACACCAAGAACAAAAGAAAGAACACCAAACTTAAAATTTTTAGAAAACCAAGACAAATTTTCGAAAATTTAAGAAAAATTAACAATAAAACACCAAACTTAAAGTTTGGCACAAGATTAAATCAAGAAAAATTATTTTTAAAAGAAGTTTTGAAATAAAGATACCCAATTACCAAGAACATAGACCAACGCTCTAGCAAATTGGGCAGAAAAGGTAACAATTGTTCTGAACAGGTATATTCCTTTTGGAAGACTAATGCTTTGGATTAGCACAAGAAAAACAAGAAAAGACACAGAACAAGAAAAACTCAAGATCAAACAAGAAAAATAAACAAGAACAACTTGAAGATCAAGGAAGAATGGTGCACGAAATTGCAATCACACTTTTGCAATCCCGCACAACTAACCAGCAAGTGCACTGGGTCGTCCAAGTAATACCTTACGTGAGTAAGGGTCGATCCCACGGAGATTGTCGGCTTGAAGCAAGCTATGGTTATCTTGTAAATCTTAGTCAGGATATCAGAAATTATCAGGATTGATTGTGAAAAGTAAAAGAACATGAAATAAGTACTTATTTTGCAGTGATAGAGAATAGGTTGAGGTTTTGGAGATGCTCCATCTTCTGAATCTCTGCTTTCCTACTGTCTTCTTCTTCAAGCACGCAAGGCTCCTTCCATGGCAAGCTGTATGCAAGGGTTTCACCGTTGTCAATGGCTACCTCCCATCCTCTCAGTG
>NC_029772.3:50597950-50598445 GCF_000817695.3 Arachis duranensis | reverse complement strand
ATTTAGCTGGAGTAATCTTTTTTCACCAGCTAACTGAGCATCCATGTTTAGGAATCTGGTTGCCCAGTAGGCTTTATGTTCCAATTCCACGGGCAGATGACAGGCCTTCCCATACACCAGTTGGTATGGAGAAGTTCCTATAGGAGTCTTGAATACTGTTCTGTATGCCCACAGAGCATCATCCAAGCTCTTTGCCCAATCCTTTCTTCGGGCTATCACAGTCCGTTCCAGGATTCTTTTTAGCTCTCTGTTAGAGACTTCAGCTTGCCCATTTGTCTGTGGGTGATACGGAGTTGCCACTTTGTGGCTAATTCCATATCTTACCATAGCAGAGTATAGCTGTCTATTGCAGAAATGAGTGCCCCCGTCACTGATTAGTACTCTGGGAACACCAAATCTGCTGAAGATATGTTTCTGGAGGAATTTCAGCACGGTCTTGGTATCATTAGTGGGTGTAGCAATTGCTTCTACCCACTTAGATACATAGTCCACTGC
>NC_029772.3:50584515-50585305 GCF_000817695.3 Arachis duranensis | reverse complement strand
GCATGGTCACTGGCATCACACATTAGTTCAAATGGTAATGTCCAATCTGGTGCAGAGATGACTGGTGCTGTGACCAGCTTAGCTTTCAGGGTCTCAAATGCCTGCAGACACTGTGTGTCAAACACAAATGGTGTGTCAGCAGCTAGCAGGTTACTCAAAGGTTTTGTAATTTTCAAAAAATCCTTTATAAACCTTCTGTAGAATCCTGCATGCCCCAGAAAGCTTCTGATTGCCTTAACATTGGCAGGTGGTGGTAATTTTTCAATTACCTCTACCTTTGCCTTATCCACCTCTATTCCCCTGCTTGAAATTTTGTGCCCAAGGACAATTCCTTCAGTCACCATAAAGTGACATTAATCCCAGTTTAAAACCAGGTTAGTCTCTTGGCACCTTTTCAGGACAAGTGCTAGGTGATTAAAACAGGAGCTGAAAGAGTCTCCATATACTGAGAAGTCATCCATGAAGACTTCCAGAAATTTCTCCACCATATCAGAGAAGATGGATAACATGCATCTCTGAAAGGTTGCAGGAGCATTACACAGACCAAAAGGAATCCTTCTGTAGGCAAACACGCCAGAAAGGCAAGTAAATGCTGTTTTCTCTTGGTCCCGAGGATCTACTGCAATTTGATTGTAACCTGAATAGCCATCCAAAAAGCAGTAATAATCATGACCAGCTAGTCTTTCTAGCATTTGGTCTATGAATGGTAAAGGAAAATGATCCTTTCTGGTAGCTGTATTGAGCCTTCTATAATCAATACACATACGCCACCCTGTAACTGTTCTTGTAG
>NC_029772.3:50582209-50582517 GCF_000817695.3 Arachis duranensis | reverse complement strand
TGTCCATAATGGATAAAGGGAAATGATATGGATTGCAAATAGATAAATTTTGTTTTGCCCCTTTTTTTTTTTGAATTAACCAAAAAAAAAAAATAAAACAAAAGGAATTTAAAATAAAAAATTCGAAAATAAAAAAGTAAACAAGATCAAAGCAAATTGAGAACTGAATCAATTAGTTAATTAAAAAGATTTTGAGATTAGCAATTAGAGAGATATGATTGAAAAATTTTTTATGAAAAAGATTTGATTTTTGAAAAGAGGAAAGAGAAAAACAACAAAATGACACCAAACTTAAAATTTTTAGAAAA
>NC_029772.3:50580445-50580869 GCF_000817695.3 Arachis duranensis | reverse complement strand
GTTCATAGTTGAGAATGATGATGAGTGTCACAGATCATCACATTCATCAGGTTTAGGAACAAGTGATATCTTGGAAAAGAAGCAAGCATGACTGAATGAAAAATAGTAGTAATTGCATTAATCCATCAAGACACATCAGAGCTCCTCACCCCCAACCATGGGGTTTAGAGACTCATGCCGTGGAAAGTACACAAAGAAACGTATAAAGTGTCATGAGGTACAGATACAATGTCAAAAGATCCTATTAATAGTGAACTAGAAGCCTAGGGTATACAGAAATGAGTAAATGACGTAAGAATCCACTTCTGGGTCCACTTAGTGTGTGCTTGGGCTGAGCAATGAAGCATTTTCGTGTAGAGACCTTTTCTGGAGTTAAACGCCAGCTTTTATACCAGTTTGGGCGTTTAACTCCAAGTTTTATGCT
>NC_029772.3:50549854-50580090 GCF_000817695.3 Arachis duranensis | reverse complement strand
CATAGTAAAGTCCAGAAAAGTGAATTTTAACTAAAAACTAATAAAAATATACTAAAAACTAACTAGATCATACCAAAAACAAACTAAAAACAATGCCAAAAAGCGTATAAATTATCCGCTCATCAAAGAACAAAGAACACTAATACGAAAATTTTAAAGAAAAATATAAAATATGCAACTGACACCAAACTTATAACAAGACACTAGACTCAAATAAAAAATAAAAATTAATAAAGAAAAATAATATTTTTGAAAAGAAGATAAAAGACTCTGACCCAATTGCCAAAATCTTCCTAATCTAAGAAATAAAATAAACCTGTAGTTGTTCAAACTCGAACAATCCCCGGCAACGGCGCCAAAAACTTGGTGCACGAAATTGCAATAACACTTTTTGCACTCCGCACAACTAACCAGCAAGTGCACTGGGTCGTCCAAGTAATACCTTACGTGAGTAAGGGTCAAATCCCACGGAGATTGTTGGTTTGAAGCAAGCTATGTTTATCTTATTATTCTTAGTTAGGATACTAACAACAGTGTTTTTCAAGTTCAGTGAAGAAAGGAAAAAGGGCATAAAATAAATACTTGTTATGCAGTGAAGAAAGGGAAAAGGGCATAAAATAAATACTTGTTATGCAGTAATGGAGAATATGTTGGAGTTTTGGAGATGCTTTGTCTGATTTATTCTTGTAATGTAATATTCCATCCATGGAAAAGTGCAAAGTTCCCTCCATGGCAAGCTATATGTAGGGTGTCACCGTTGTCAATGGCTACTTCCCATCCTCTCAGTGAAAACGTTCCTATGCTCTATCACAGCACGGCTAATCATCTGTCGGTCCTCAATCAGGTTGGAATAGAATCCAATGATTCTTTTGCGTCTGTCACTAACGCCCAGCCTTCAGGAGTTTGAAGCTCGTCACAGTCATTCAATCCTGGAATCCTACTCGGAATACCACGGACAAGGTTTAGACTTTCCGGATTCTCATGAATGCCGCCATCAATCTAGCTTATACCACGAAGATTCTGATTAAAGAATCTAAGAGAAGCTCATTCAATCTGATGTAGAACGGAGGTGGTTGTCAGGCACACGTTCATGGATTGAGGAAGGTGATGAGTGTCACGGATCATCACCTTCTTCATAATTAAGCGCGAATGAACATCTTAGATAAGAACAAGCGTTTAAAAAGTATGTAATTCAGATCTGAAAATGTCATGAGGTACAAGATAAGTCTCTAAAAGTTGTTTAAATAGTAAACTAGTAACCTAGGTTTACAGAATATGAGTAACTAAGATAATTGGTGCAGAAATCCACTTCTGGGCCCACTTGGTGTGTGCTGGGGCTGAGACTAAAGCTATCCACGAGTTAAGGCCTTTCTTGGAGTTGAACTCCAAGTTATAACGTGTTTTGGGCGTTCAACTCCGGATCATGACGTGTTTCTGGCGTTTAACTTCAGACAGCAGCGTGTACTTGGCGTTCAACGCCAAGTTACGTCGTCATTCTTCGAATAAAGTATGGACTATTATATATTGATGGAAAGCCCTAGATGTCTACTTTCCAACGCCGTTGAGAGCGCACCAATTGGACTCCTGTAGCTCCAAAAAATCCATTCCGAGTGCAGGGAGGTCAGGATCCAACAGCATCAGCAGTCCTTTTGTCAGCCTAACTCAGATTTTTGCTCAACTCCCTCAATTTCAGCCAGAAAATACCTGAAATCATAGAAAAACACACGAACTCATAGTAAAGTCCAGAAATATGATTTTTGCCTAAAAACTAATAATATTCTACTAAAAACTAATTAAAACATACTAAAATCTACATGAAATTATTCCCAAAAAGCGTATAAAATATCCGCTCATCATTAGTCAATAGCAACAAATAAAAGAATGCATTCAACTTAACAAATAAAGAACACAGAAGTCAAATAATTATAAAGTATATACAAAGCACCCACAAATATATATAGAAACCCAACACAGAGAAATATGCGCATACAAGTATGAAGCATGTCTAGCCCTACGCAGGTTATGAGCTCATGTGTCAGTTTACATCTTGCAACCCGACATTACCTAAAAATCAATCTCAGATATGGTTTTTCATTGTGTCCTTCATGTATACATATCTGTGGTTAAGAGTACCATCAATTCAAGACCACCAGCAATCGACACAAAACTCGATGCCATAATATACGCACAAGGAGAAACATTGATCCTCAGTTTGTGGGCGTCCCCAAGATCAACACACAACAGTTCGTGAGTTATACCCACATTTAATAATTCAATAGTTCGTGAGTTATCCCCGTAATCAATGATTATGAATTCGTGGTTGTTCCCGCTTTTAAACATTTGGGACTAAAGCCCAAACAACAATCATGTTTCATATGCTCTCATATGACAGACAATCTTTTAGAGTCTTTTTATATTTGGCCTCTGCTCTCTTGTGGTAGAGATTCTTTAGATTCTTTTAATCTTTGCTCTCTACTTTACTGTGATAGAGATCCTTTTAAGATTTTTCTTTTTTCTTCTTTTTTTATTATTCTCTTTTACTTTCTTATATTTCAATAATATAAATTATCTCCGCACTCTTCCCTCGCTTTTCCCTAAGTCTATTATGACAGAAGAGTCATAAGATTCTTAGCTTAAATTTGACTTTCTAAAGCTTTTAGGGAATATTGCTGTTTCACTTTTTTACTAACAATTATTCAAACTAAATAATATCTTTAGTAAAAGGATAATAATTATATTATTATGAATAGACTAACATTAATAATAAAAAGATAATATCATTATTATTTGATAATAAAAACCTGTTTATTAAAAGTCTTATTGTTAAACTTTAAAGAATTACATTTTAATTTTAAAGTTTTAGAAAGATTTATATCTTGAATCAATGTACTTTACGAACTTACTGAAATAATTTACATACATTATAATTATAAAAAATATCATTAATTTTTATAAAATAACTATTTTACTCTTGAACTTTTACTTATTACGTAAAATATACATAAAATTATAAAATTATTATTTTTAATTATGATCTTTTATCAAAATACAATTTTATTCTCAAAAATAAATTTTGTATTCGTGATTACACCTCCACCAATAAAACCAAACCTTCTTTAAAGTTTCTTTCCAAATTTTTGGTTTGATTTTTAATTAATTTTCGAGCTTTTTGCTTGCCGATTTTTCACAGAGTTCATCTTAACCTTTTGATAAACCCAAATTTTGTGGTTTATCTTGTGTTGAATTTAGGAGATTTTATCGCCTTTTCTCACATTTATTCAATGAAATATAATGGTTTTGTGAATTTTTCCTAATTTGTGCTTAAAAGTAAAAACATGCTTTTTAGGCCCAAAAATTGATAAATTTAATTCACTTTAATTCCATTTGATGCCTTGATATGTTTATTAAGTGATTTCAGAATTAAAAGGCAAAGATTGGGTTGAAGAAACGAAGAAAAAGCATGTGAAAATGGAGAATTCATGAAAAAATGGGATTTTGGTAATCTGTCCAGCGACGTGTATACGTGGCCCACGCGTGCACGTGGGAAAGAGACTGTCAAGGCAACGCGTACGCGTGACAAGGAAAATAGAATTTTGAACCCAAGGATTGCAAGGGAATGGGGGGGATGGGGGGAGTAGTCATAGTAGAGTTTTCATCATGTTTTAGGGTAGAATTCTAGATAGAGAGAGGTTCTCTCCTCTCTCTAGATTTTAGAGTTCTTATTTCAATTCCTTTTAGATTTAGATTTTAATCTTGTTCCATTTTAATTTTCCTTTGCTTTTATTTGTTCTGGCACTTTGGTTTATCTACTCTTCTTGTTAATTTCTTATTTTGCTCTCTATGTTCATGCACTCTTATTGATTTTAATTTCCTTTTAATGCAATTTTATGTTTCCATGTCTTTTTATGTTTATCATAGTTGTTATTGTTGATTTCTTGCTTATGTTAGCTATAGCTTCCATTACTTCTTGCTATTTATGATGTTTACTTTTATTGCACTCTAGATATTTGTTAAAATATTTTCACTAGTTTTAGAGTAGTTTTCTTTACTCTTGGCCTAGGCTAAGGGAATTGGGTGACCTTGAGTTATTGGGTCTAATTGAATTGGTGATTTGAGAATCTTTAGTGGTCAATTTGATACCCATTAACGCTAGCCTACTACTAAGTCAATTAGTAGCCATGTTGGAATTTATGGGTTGATGTTGATCCAGCCTATTTGACGTACTTCAAGCATGGAAGTAGACTTTTGATGTACTTCAAGCATAGAAGTAGATTTGATGGGTTGGTCCCTCATAATTGTCAATACATGGTTTGTAGACAAGGATGGTGATCTCAATTCCCATGCCTTAGCCAATAGTTTTTTGCTTTTTCTTTATTAGTTAATTATCATTTACTTTCTTGTTAGGGTTAAGTACTAAAATCATCCCTAAGGTCTGGGGCAAAAATCAAAATCGTTCCCGACCTTTTTTTCTTATTAAAATCATCCCTAATGTTACAAAACGTTATAAAATCGTCCTTTTCTACTTTAATTTTATTTTTTTTTCACCCTTCACCCCTTTCTTCATCACCACTAACCCAGTAACCCCCAATTCCCTTCTTCATCACTAAACCTCTTACCCCCTTCTTCATCACCAAGCGTCTTTCTTTCTCCCTCCCTCCCTTCCTCCCCAAGACTCTTACTCTCCCTCATCATTTACCCCTAACCACAAAATAAATAAAAAATTCAGCAACAACATCAATCACAAAATAATCACAAAATTAGTAACAATCCATCATCAATCATGTATATGTTCTTCAAAAATTAAAAAAAGAAAAATAGGAAGAATGAAGAACAGAGAAAGAGAAGGAATTACTATAATCACCACAATCACCACTGCCACCATAGCCAAATCATCATCATGCAATTACTATAATCAGAAGCAATTACTAATTTACTATAATCAGAATCAATATCACCAATAATAAATTAACAACAACAATTGTGAAGGGTGAATCAACAATGGTGAAGCAATAACAAAAACAAAAATAGAAGCAAAAGTAGAAGCAGAAGGCAGAAAGCAAAAGCAAAAAAACAGAGGCAGCGGCGAAAGGTGGGAACTGATGATGATGATGGGATGGGATGGGATTTGGGGTGCAGGGTCAAAGAGTAGGAGGAAGGGAAATTGGGGGTGGGTTTGGGGTGGAGGGAGAGACGAAGAGATGCTGGGTGTGGGTGGGGTGGGGTTTTATTTTTTTAAATATTATTTTTATTAATAGTTAAGGGTAATTTGGTCCAAAAAAATAGAAAAGGACAATTTTATAACGTTTTGTAACGTTGAGGATGATTTTAATAACAAAAAAAGGTCGGGGACGATTTTGATTTTCACCCCAGACCTTAGGGACGATTTCAGTACTTAACCCTTCTTGTTATTTACTTTTCTTGTCAAATCATCAAATCAAACCCCCCTTTGCTCCCTTATAGCCAATAATTGATCACTTCATTGCAATTCCTTGTGAGACGACCCAATGTTTAAATACTCTCGGTTACTTTTTATTGGGGTTTGTACTTGTGACAAACAAATTAAAACTTTGATGGAGAATTATTAGTTGGTTTGGGATTATGCTTACAACGAAGTTCTTTTTATATTGATGAAATTTTAGACCGACAATAATTCTTACATAAAGTTTTTTGTGCCATTGCCGGGGAATTGCAATGGTGTTATGTTATTGGCTATTGTATATATGTTAATATTGTGAATATGCTTCTTTGTTAGTTTTTGCTTGCTTTAGGAGTTAGTTTTTATTAGTTCTTATTAGTATTTATTTTTTTTTCTCTTGTCACTATGAATTCTCATCACTTTGGATATGAGTTTGGTTACAATTATGTTGTAGGGAATGAAAGCTTCAATGAGGAACCACATTGTGGGAATGGATATCAAATTAGGGAAGAGCCACATGGTTATGGTCAACCTTCATGGCAACAATCTCCTCCAATCTCTCATGGCTACAATCTATCCCATAATGTACATAATTATGAACCAATCCCTCAACATTGTTGTCAACCTCACTCACAAACCTCATACCACCATTCACCTCCATATGACCCTAACCCATATCCACCATACCAACCACCATATGAACCATATCTAAAGCCACCATATTTCCAACATCAATACTCCCAAGAACCACCATTTTCTTATACACCACCTCAAGAATTTCACCAATTTGAACCACCTTCCAACTATGACACTCTTCCTCCAAACAACGAATTCTCTCTTCCACTACCTCCTTTAATGGATGAAGCTCTCCATGCCTTCATGCTAGAACAACGAAGAGATATTAGCTCTTATATCCAAAGGCAAGAAGAGAGAGGCAAAAGGAGCTAAAGAAGCTAGAAGTCATGGTTGCTACCATGGCAGAAGCCTTGACAACATGGCCTCCCACCTAAGCTTATACGATCAAGGCACTCCCATTATTGAATGTGGAGAAGCAACCAAAGAGCATAGTGAGGGAGTGAACTTAAAGCTTCAAGGTGAAGAACAGAAGTTAAAACAAGAAGTGCAACAAGGGAAGGAAGTAGAGATAATTGGACCAAAGGAAGTGGTTGAAGATTTAGGAGATGTTGAATGCAAAGAGGAATCACAAGTTGAAGAGCCTTCTTCCATAGAGTGTGAAATTAGTGTTAAGGAGGATAGTGCACAACCTCCAGGGCATAATGTGATTGAAGAAATGGAAGAAATGGGGCAAGCACCAAGTTCCTCTATCTATGATGATTTCGCATTAACATATGATCCTTTTGAGTTTGATGAATCCTTCCCCATTAAACTTGGAATTGATGTTGAGGTAGATTTCACTCAACCTCTAAGATATGATTTGAGTGATGGGGAAGAGCTAGAGGCCATTGGTGAAGAAGAATGTGAACTTGAGGAAGCTTGGCAAGAGGTAGAGCTTGAAGAACTTTGTCAAGTGGTGGAAGCCCCTAGAAGAGGATAGACGGGAGTTGAATTTGCTTTATCAAGATCATTGGGAACTTCTCTACCTAAGTCGCCATCCAATCTTTCATTTGAGTGGGTAAAGCTCATTACTTTTAGCTTTATTATCCCACTTGAATTTGGTTTGCTTGAGACGGATGGCCAACTTAGGGCGCTTTACGGAATTAAGTGTAAGAGAAGGATATTTAGTTGTTGGCGTTGTAAATATAGGCTTATTATGGTTGGAAGCTCAAAATTGAGGAGCAAGGGTTGGACTAGTGCTCAAATAGATGAGTATAGGAGGATGGTTTAGTGCCCTAGTAAGAATTCGGCTTTCCTACCACCCGGACGGAACAATGATTATCAATTAGAAGACGGGTGTGAATATAAGATATGGATCCCTGATCACAACAAGAAGACCAATTTTGGGAGCTCATATCTTGAGAAGAACTTCACCCGAGCTTGGTGAAGTCAGTTGGAAATTCTGACAACTGTTTGAGGAGCAAGCATCCTTGGGAGTTCAAAGATGAGTACAAGCACAAGCTACCATGACAAGGAGCCTTCCAAATGTCCAACTTAAGGACAATAAATAAAAGTACTAGGTGGGAGACACCCCACCATGGTAAACTCCTTCCATTCTCTTGTAGATATAATCAATGGATGAATTAAGTTGCCATTGTAGGTAGTTTTTCTTATTTTCTATACCCTTGTACATATTGTTTTGATTGATAGGTTTCTTGTTAAATTCATGTTTTGATTAGGATAGTTGTTTTGAATTGCATTTTGCTTGAAGTGCAAGTTTTGGTTATTTTGTCTTTGAAAAATTTTCAAAAAAAAACTAAAAGATTTTTGCTAAATTTGAATTTTGGTTGCTTTAGAGTGTTTATAGGATAGGAGAGTGTTAAATTCTATTTTTAGGCTTCTTTAAAAAAAAAGGGCGTGTCACACGTGAGCGTGGCCAACGCGCACGCGTTGTGTGCTATGTTGGGACTCCTGGTACAAAAACCAGAGAGTTGCACTGGAGTGGTGCTGTTTTTGTGCAAATAGCACAATTTAGCCCCACGCGTACGCGTGTGTGATGCATACGTGTCCCCTCTCTTTTTTGAATTCCACGCGTTCGCGTGGTCAACGCTTACGCGTCGCTCGTACGCGTGCGTCGCTTTCACGACCTGTTTTTCCTCTGTTCCTTTTCTCTTCTCTCCTTCTTTCTTTCTTCTTCTTCTCTCTTCGCTTCTCCCATTTTTTTCTTCCCTTTCTTCTCTTTTCTTCTCTTCTCACCTTTCTCATCATTTCTTTCTTACTTTTCTTTATTTCTTCTTCTCCCTTTTTCTAAATTTTTACTTCTTATTTTTTTTCATCTTTCATTTTTTTTGTTTATTGCATTCGTATACTCTTATTCATTGCATTTTAATTTTGATTTTGTAGCTTGTTCTTATTTTCTTTTCTAAGTTTTTATTTTAATATTGGTGTTGAATTCTCCTACTCAATTGTTGAGACTTTCTTGGTTAGTTTTGGTGTTTCTTGACTTGTTTGATATTGATGGGCGATGAAATTTCTAAGTCAATGCTTAACCTTTGATGATTCTTGCATCCTTTGTGCATTGATATGAACTTGCATTTCTTTCATGACTCACTCTTTCTTGTTTGAACTTGATGCTCAACATGCTCTTCATGTCATTTACTTATACTTTGACTTTACTCTTGCATCAAGTATTAGTTGATATGCCTTAGCTCATACTGTTTTCTCATTTACATGTTGTAGCTACCATGTTGTTGAGAACCCGACTCTTATTTGTCATTATCCCTACCCATATTCTATTTGTTTTGATATCTTTGCTCGTAGGCTTATTCTTCTTCCTTTTTCTCTCTTTTTAGGCTGGCCACCGAGAGGAAAATGGAAAAGCTTTCACATGGAGCAACAAGCAAGTCCCTCCGTACAATCCTTTGAAGGAGCTCATCAGTTGTAGCAACCCATCCACCTTGCTCTTCTTTGCATGTACCGAGGACGGTGCAATCTTCAAGTGTGGGGAGGTCGTCCGACCGACTTCCATGGGTAACAATTTCTTTTTCTAACACCAATTATTAATTTCCTTTGTTAGTTAGTTATTGCATTGCATGATAGATTGCATGATAGTTAGAATTTGTACATATTCTACCCATTTTTATGTTAGGACTACTTGGTTGAAATGATGATTTTCCTTCCAATAAAACTGTTTTAGGGCACCCTACCAATTTGAATTAAAAACAAATTTTTTGTTTGAACTTGCTTGAAGAAATTAATTTTGGAACATGATTTTTGAGCTAAGAACACATAAGCATGTGAGATTTGAGCCCAATTATATGGTTACATCATATAACAACTTATTTCCATTCTTGTGTGTATTATTCTCTTTCTATGATTGCAATCTTTGATTTGTTTGATTTTATATGTCCATTATTTTGTGTATGAATGCGTTTATATGATTGAGGCCGTCATTTCAATAGCTCACTTATCCAAATAGCCTTACCTTTTATCCACCTTTGTTAGCCAATTTTGAGCCTATGCTAACCCCCTTTTGTTCTTAATTTTAGCACATCACTACCCCTAAGTGAAAAAATAATAAATATCTTTAATTTGGATCTTTGATTAGCTTAGGCTAGTGAGAGTGTGTGTCATTCAAGGGTGGGAAAATTGGGAACATTGGGTGAAATAAAAGTGTGTTTCTATATTTTTGTTGAAGACCTTGGGAATTGGGTACATACTCATGCATTAAATATTTAAAATCATATGCATTGATATGTTTGTATATATTTTAGTTTGAAAAAAAAGAAAAAATGATAAAGAAAAAAAAGAAAAAAATAAAAAGAAAAAAATATAGAAAAAGAAAAAGAAAGAAAAAGAAAGCAATAAAAAGGGAACAAAAATGCCCCAAAGTAAAGTAATAATAACAATGCATATAGAATGTGAATTAAAGAGAATGCATGAGTATGTGAAAAAGTGGGAATCATGGGTAGCTAGGTGGTGTATTAGAATTGTATAGGTTGTTATATATGTTTGGTGAGAGCCCAGGTTAGTCAATGATGCAAATTTCAAGCTCACTTAGCCATATAGATATCCTTACCTTTACCCTAACCCCATTACAACCTATGAATAAGTCCTCATGATAAATGTATGCATACATTGAATAATTGTTGATTGTTAGTTGAAAAACAAATCTTGGAAAGCATAATTAGAAGAGAATTGATTGAATCAACCCTATACACTTGAGCGACTAGAGCAGATACACTTTCGGTGAGGGTTCGATGCTCAATTTCTTGTTCCCTGCTTTCACGATTTGTCTTCTTGCAAGTCTACTTGAACTTCATTTTGATATTTGAATTGGTAGGATTCATGAATCATCATACTACGTTAGCTATACACGTTCATATATGTTCTTGGAGACTGATTTACTTTTGCCCAAGTAGGTAGAAGCATTGTGCATTTAGTTGTGTAAAAACTGAGCTTAATTACCCGTTTAATTAAGTAATTTTGGCCAAACTAGGTTCTGAAAAGTTGGGGTGAGAATTTGAGGATTTAAATATGAGTTTTCTATGAAAAATTGCGAACCGACAGATGAACCAGTTGAACCGGTTCAAGTCTGCCCGGTGATGCGCGAGAAAAGGTGAAAACAGTAAAAAAACCTTAGAAAAATGTTAAAAATGGAAAACTGGGCATTAATTTTAAAGGTTTGGCCCGAAGTTGGGCCAAACGGGCTAAAAACGCTAACGGGTTGGACTGGGCCCAAGTTGGGCCCAAGCCCAACATATATAAAGGTTCATTTAATGAACCCATGCAGCAACAACACAATTAAGACACACACCACCAGCTGAGAAGAGAAGGAGAAGAGAGACTCCATTAACAGTATTCACATAGAGCTTTCCAAGCTCATATCTTGAGCTATAGAGCTCCGATCACCACACCGTTTGCGGCTACGCGTTCCTTGTGAAGAGCTCTACAGAACCCACTTAAGAAACTGGTAAGGAAAGCTCGAATCTCTCTCAGTTCTTGTCTTCAAAATTTCAAGTTTTTAGGGCTTTGGATTAAGTGAGTTTTTGTGATTTTGGGTGTTTAGGTTTACTCTAATCCTTGCTTAGCATTGAATTTCGGCTACCAAAACTGTTGGACAAGGTAAAAGACATTGAACCCTTGTGAGATTATGTTTATATTGAGCCCTAGGTTGATTTGTGATGGTTTATGCATATATAACTTGATTATTGTGAGTTTGGAGGCCTTTGGTGATTGTTGGTGGCTTGGTTTGTGTTGGAAAGCTTGTTGGTGATAATTGTTGTGCTCAATTTGGGTTAAGGACATATTGGTAATCGGACAAGGTATGGTTTCGGTTTTCTCTACGTATTATATAATATTCATGGACACTTAGGCTAATGACCTATAGGATAGGTTTGGATTTAAATGGTTGTTGAGTTGTTGAATGATGGTATGTGATGATTTATGATGAATTGATGATTGTTGAATTTGATTATGATGATTGACGAGAGGACTTTTGCCGGTAAAGAATTTCACAAAAATAATCATGTTGTAAGTATAGTTTCTAAACCAACAGAGAATCCTATTGTACAAAAACTTGTTTGTCACTAAAGCAAACCCAATAAAATTTATAACCGAAGTATTCAAACCTCGAGTCATCTCTCAAGGAATTGCAGGGAGGTATGATTAATTATTGGTTATGAAAAAGTATCTTTTGGGTTTTTTGAAAAGTTTGAACAAGGAATTTAGATGGCAAGAAAATAAATTAATAACTAGAAAAACTCTTGGCAAGGTACGTGATGAGCGGATAATTTATACGCTTTTTGGCATTGTTTTTAGGTAGTTTCTAGTATGTTTTATTTACTTTTTAGTATATTTTTATTAGTTTTTATGCAAAAGTCAAATTTCTGAACTTTACTATGAGTTTGTGTGTTTTTCTGTGATTTCAGGTATTTTCTGGCTGAAATTGAGGGACCTGAGCAAAAATCTGATTCAGAGGCTGAGAAATGACTGCAGATGCTGTTGGATTCTGACCTCCCTGCACTAGAAATGGATTTTATGGAGCTAAAGAAACCCAATTGGCACGCTCTCAAGTGCGTTGGAAAGTAGACATCTTGGGCTTTGCAGAAATGTATAATAGTCCATACTTTGCTCGATATTTGATGGCCCAAACTGGCGTCCAAACGCCCATTAGAGACCCTTTTCTGGTGTAAAACGCCAGAACTAGCACCAAAGCTGGAGTTAAACGCCCAAACTAGCACCAAAATTGGTGTTTGAACTCCAAAAAGAGCCTATGCACGTGAAAGATTCAATGCTCAGACCAAACACACACCAAGTGAGCCCCGGAAGTGGATTTCTGCACTATCTACTCACTTTTTGTAAACCTAGTTTACTAGTTTAGTATAAATAGTACTTTTTACTATTGTATTCACATCCTTGGACCACTTTTCAATCCTTTGAGCAGGTTTTTGACCTTTTGGGAGTTCTTTAAACCCTTTTGGGAGGCTGGCTATTCGGCCATACCTAGACCTTTTGTTCTTACGTATTTTCAACGGTGGAGTTTCTACACCTCATAGATTAAGGTGAGGAGCTCTGCTGTTCCTCGAGTATTAATGCAAGTATTATTGTTTTTCTATTCAACTCACGCCTACTTCTCCTCCAAGATATACTCTTGTACTTAATTCAGTTAAGTCAGAATGAAGGGGTAACCCGTGACAATCACTCAATCTTTGTTACTCGCTTAGCCAAGATCCGCGTGCCTGACAACCACAAAGTGGTCTACATGATGTTCAACGTAGTCATTGGACAACAGCTGGAGTATATTCTCTTTGGTTTCTGACCTACGAATCTGAATCACCTCTCCTGACAATAGAGCATTCGAATCCGTGACGTTGGAACCTTCATGGTATAAGCTAGAACCAATTGGCAGCATTCTTGAGATCCGAAAAGTCTAAACCTTGTCTGTGGTATTCCAAGTAGGATCTGGGATGGGATGACTGTGACGAGCTTCAATCTCGTGACTATTGGGCGTAGTGACAGTGAGCAAAAGAATAAATGTATTCTATTCCGACACGATCGAGAATCGACAGCTGATTAGCCCTGCGAGAAACCGTAGAGGACATATTTTCACTGAGAGGACGGATGGTAGCCATTGACAATGGTGATCCACCAACATACAGCTTGCCAGAGAAGGGAGTACGCATGATTGGATGAGGACAGTAGGAAATCAAAGGTTCAAAGGCAACAAAGCATTTCCAAACGCTTATCTGAAATTCTCACTAAGGAACTACATAAGTGACTTTATTTTATTTTATGTTTTATTGTTTTATTTACTATCAAACCTCATAACCATTTGAATCCGCCTGACTGAGATTTACAAGATGGCCATAGCTTGCTTCAAGGCGATAATCTCCGTGGGATTGACCCTTACTCACGTAAGGTATTACTTGGACGACCCAGTGCACTTGCTGGTTAGTTGTGCGGAGTTGTGAAAAGTGTGATCACAATTTCGTGCACCAGTATAAGAGCTGAAAATTCCATCCTAGTTATCCTTATCAGTTGTGATGAGAATTGTTTACTGCTCCCACGTAGTTAACCCTTACTAAATAAAGGAAAGTCAAGTGGACTAATCAGTTTGATTTCTCAAATCCTAGTCAACTCCTCTGAAAAGACTAGCGTTAGAAGAATCCAAATCAATCAGCAAATTTTATTTTTCAATCAGCACTGAGTTTGATAACTCAAGTGTGACCAATTACTCAACCAAAGCCAAAGGGGAAAAATCCAAATTATTTATATCATAAATAAAAGAAAGCAATCATAAATCTGAAATACCTCAAATTATATTAAATATAAAATTAAATCTAACATGAGAATTCATAAATCAAAGTAATAGAATAAATAAAAATAGAAGAGAAACCAAAGTAAAGGAACATTGAACCTGGAATGAAGAAGAAGTAAACCTAACCTAAGAGAAATCCTAAATCCTAAAAACTAAGAGAGAGGAGAGAGCCTATCTCTAGAAAAACTACATCTAAAACTAAAATTGTGAATAATGAATGTATCCTCTCATTCTGCCTCACTCCCAACCTCTAATCTGTGTTTTCTGGGCCTGGAACTGGGCCAAAAAGAGCTCAGAAGAGCGATTTCTGCAACTTCTGCATGTGGCGCACATCACGCGTACGCCTGGGTCACGCGTGCGCGTCGTTTGGCAAAATCTCTTATCACGCGTACACATCAGTCACGCGTACGCGTCGGTCCTCTTTTGCGCTGGTCACGCGTACGCGTCATCTACGCGTACGCGTCACGTCCCGCTGGTCAGCCTCATTATTTCTTTGTGTTCCTTCCATTTTTGCCTGCTTCCTTTCCATCCTCTAAGCCATTCCTACCCTGTAATCCCTGAAATCACTTAATGCACATATCACGGCATCGAATGGGAATAAGAAAGGATTAAGATTAGCAAAATGTAGGCCAAAGAAGCATGTTTTCAATCATAGCACAAAATCAGGAAGGAAAATGTAAAACCATGCATTTTGTATAAACAAATTGTATGAAAGATTGATAAAATCCACTCAATTGAGTACAAGATAGACCGTAAAATAGCGGTTTATCAACCTCCCCACACTTAAACATTAGCATGTTCTCATGCTAAGCTTAAGAGAACTAAAAGAGTGAAGGCAAAATGGTGGGATGTGTATGAAATGCAACCTATCTGTATGAATGCAGCTAAATGCAAAATGCTTTTACCTGCTTGATTAAAAGTAAATCAATTTCTCCAAGAACAAATATGAACTGGATTTCACTAATTCAAATCATAAAATTAAGTACAAATAAACTTGCAAGAAGAAGATAGCTCATGAAAGTCGGGAACAAAGAATCGAGCATCGAACCCTTACTGGAAGTGTATGCACTCTAATCACTCAGGTGTTTAAGGTTCGATCTCTCATTTCTCTACTAATCTTGCTTTCTAAGACTTGCTTTTCTTCTACCAATCAACATAAATTTAATGCACAAATACACATATCAAGAGGTCTTTTAAGGGTTGTAATGCGGTTAGGGTCAAGGTAAGATTGTATTTGGTTAGGTGGACTAAAATTTGAATCCTTGATTAACCTAAACTTACCACCTAACTTAAGACAATCCATGTAATTACAATGCAAAATCTAACTGCCCATTAACTATGTTTACCACATATTCATGCATCCCAAATTCAAGTACAACTCATATGCATTGGTATTATTACTTAACTTGGGGCATTTTGTCCCACCTTTTTTTATTTGTTATTTGCTCTCTTTTTCTTTTTCTTTTTTTTCTCATAATATATATTTTTTTATTTTTTTCAATGCATATGATTAAGGTATTGAATGCATGAACATATCTTCAATATTTTTCTTTTTTTTTCATTTTCAGTAAATTCTAACATACTCAATTCTCAAACCAAATAATTCGAAACCCAATTTTCTCACACTTAATTCATGAGCACTCTCACTAGTCTAAGCTAACCAAGGATTCAAATTAAGGACATTATTGTTTTTTGTTTAGAGTTAGTGATGAGCTAAAATAAAGAACAAATGGGGTAAAGTAGGCTCAAATTGGTTTGCAAAGGATAATAAAAGGGTAAGGCCATATAGGTATGTGAACTATAGTGAAACAAGGCCTCAATCATATAAGTATATGCATACATTAAACTATGAAAATATAGAATTAAGCAAGATATAGATCACAATTTTAGAGAGAACAATAGACACCAAAATAAATTATTGGTTGATAAAATGCAACCAATCAAGTAGGCTCAAAATCTCACTAGGTTGTGTGTTTGAGCTCTAAAACTATGTTCCAAGATAAAATTTCTTCAAACAAGTTTAGCAAAAATTTAATTTCAGATTAGTGAAATACTCTGAAATAGTTTCTTGAAAAGAAAATCATTACTTCAACCAAGTAGTGGTAAAATATGCATAAAATCAAACAAACATGCAATCAAACATGCAAATGCAACAACTAACTACAAAGAAGAGTAAGAATTGGTGTTGAAAAGGAAGTAGCTAACCCACGAAAGTTAGTATCGACCTCCCTACACTTAAAGATTGCACCGTCCTCGGTGCATGCAGAGATGTACAAGTGGACGGGCGGCTCCCACTGATGCTTTTTCTCCAAAGATCGTGCGGCAAACTTGTTTATTGCTCTAGTTAAAGACTTTTCCTTTTTTCTCATGGTGGCCATCCTGAAAGAAGAGAAAAAGGAAGGGAAAGAACCCACAAGCAAAGATATGAAAAGAAATAAAACATATGTGGGCTAGTGCCAAATAATAAGGTTCTCAACTACATGGTAGCTACAACATGTAAGTGAGAAAATAATGAAAGCACAGGGCATGTCAACTAGATAGCAAACAAGTCAAGGAGCACCCAAAATAATGCAAGAATTATGCAACAGTTGAGCAAGAAAATTCAACACCAAAGAAAAAGAGAAAGAATAAGAAAGGAGAGAAGAAATAAGTAAAATGGAGAACAAAAAGCGACGCGCGAGCGCAGGTCACGCGTGCGCGTGAAAACAAGAACAGCCATGTGACGCGGACTCCTCCAGTACGCGTATGCGTGACCGTGATGGTGCCAATCGCTGAGTCCAGCCTCACGCACGCACAACTTTCTGTTCATTTCGCATTGGGGCCAAAATTGCATACGACGCATGCGCGTCAGGCACGCGCACGTGTGGATGGCCATGAGGCGAAAATGATGCGAACGCGTCAGGGACGCGGACGCGTGATGGATGTTGTGCTTCTAGCACATTTCCAACACCAAACCATCACAACTTGCTGCCCAAACACCCATTTACGCCAATTTTTAGTGTCACGCATACGCGTCCGTGAAATCGCAAGCAACGCACACGCGTGAGGGACGCGTGCGCGTGGTTTTGCTTATCCGCGAGGCACGCGTCCAGCACCACTCCTGCCCAACTTTCTGTTCAATTTATTTATTTCACATAGTCACATATGACGCGTACGCGTCGTAGACGCTCGCGCGTCGACTGCGTTTTTTTAACATGCAGAATGCAAAATGCAAATGATTATGCAAAATTTATGAATGAAAACTAAAAAAATAAATAAAAATAAAATAAAATAAAACTAAGAATAAAAATAAAGATCATACCATGGTGGGTTGTCTCCTACCTAGCACTTTTAGTTAAAGTCCTTAAGTTGGACATTTGGTAAGCTCCTTGTCAGGGCGGCTTATGCTTGAACTCATCTTGAAACTTCTACCAATGCTTGGACTTCCAATAAGCTCTAACATCTCCAAGTTACTTCACCAAGCCTTGATAAAGTTCTTCACAAGCTTCGAGCTCACAAAGTTGATCCTCTTGTATGCTGGGATCCCAAATCTTGTTTCTACACCCGTCTTTAACTTGATCATCATGATTCCGTCTGGGTGGTTTAGCCTTGGAATTCTCATTTAAGAACCTAAACATCCTCCTAGACCCAATCAATTGAGAATTATACCAACCCTTGCAATTAGGCCTTGTGCTTCCAACCATAACAAACCTAGGATGGTGTTGCCAACCACTAACTATTTCCCTTTTGCTCTTAAAACCGCAGATAGCTCTAAGTTGTCCATCCGTTTCAAGCTGACCATATTGAAGTGGGAAGGTACAGTTCAAGGATAAGAATTTTACCCACTTGAATGTTGTATTGGATTGTAATGGCTTTGAGAGAGGTGTTTCTAATGATTTTGCAAGCTCCACTCCCTTGTGCTCTTCTTTGAATTCTTCCACCTCCTTGTAAGCTTCTTCAATTTCAACCGCTTCCTCTTGGTAGCTTTCTTCCAATTCAATCTCCTCTTCATTACTTTCCAAGGGCATGGGAGGTTGTGCTTCTTCTTCTTTAATCTCCATGTCAAGTCCAATGGGAGAGGATTCAATTATAGATACGGAGTCATCAATGATTGAGTCCATCTCTTGATCAACCTCTCCAAAGTCTTCAACCAGGCTATGCCTTGGAGGTTGTACACCCTCCTGAACATCAAATTCAAACGTCTTGGAAGGAGGCTCTATGACTTGAGTTTCCCATGGAGGTTCCGCATCTTCTAAGTCTTCAACCACTTCCTCTTCTTTGATAATTTCGGTTTCCTCCAATTGTTCCAATACAAAGTCATGCTGCTCACTGTCCACTAGAGTTTCTAGCTTCTCATTCATGATGCGTTCTTCAGTAGATTCTCCACATGAAACCGTGGGAGTTCGTTGAGTGCCCGAACGTTGGGAAGCTAATTAATTTATCGCTTGCTCCAGTTGATGAAGGGTTGCATGAAATTGATCCACTGTTTCCTTGAGACAATCCTTTGAGTCTTGTTGCACTCGACTATCATAAGTAGGATCATAGTGCTCTTGGATTGATGGATATGGACATGGTGTATATGGAGGTGCTGGTTCTTGGGAGTAATTAGGTTGGAATTGGGGTGGCTTTATGTATGGTTCATATGGCTCATAAGGTGGCTGGTATGGTGGATGATGGTTCAGGTCATATGGAGGTGAATGGTGAAAAGGGGCTTGTGAGTAGGGTGGTTCAGAGTTATGTTGAGGAGGTGGTTTATAAGCATATGGTGGGGCTTGTTGGTAACTACAAGGGGGTCCATGACGATTGAATTTTTGACGGTTTAGAATTTCACTAATGAAATCTCGTTGTAAAGTATAGTTTCTAAACCAAACAATAATCCTTTCATACAAAAGATTGTTTGTCACTAGTACAAACCCCTAAAATTTATAAACCGAAGTATTCAAACCTCGGGTCGTTCTCCCTAGGAATTGTAATGAAGTGTCTTGTTATTGGTTGTGAATCATATTTGGGGTTTTTAAGATTTTGGACAAGAAGTATAAATGACAAAGAAAATAAACTAACAACTAACAAAGCTCTTGGCAAGATATGAGAACTAGAAGTCCTATCCTAGTTATCCTTCTCAATTGTGATGAGAATTGTTCATTGCTACCACTTAGTTAACCCTTACTAAAGAAAGGAAAGTCAAGTGGATGAATTAACTTGAGCCACAAGTCCTAGCCAACTCCCAAGGAAAGACTAGCTTTAGTGCACTCCAAACCAATTAGCAATCTCTCCAATTACCAATCAACAAAGGAATTAGATAACTCAAGTGTCACTAATTACTCTACCTAGGCCAAGAGGAACAAAATCTATACTATATCTAGAAGAGGCATTTCAACAAACACATAAAAGGCAATAAAAGTAAACAACATAAATTGCAAGAATTAAAGAGAGATCTAACTACAAAGGCAAGAGATCAACAATAGAAAAGCAAGGAAGAACAATTATTATGAATTACCTCTTATTGAATTGGAAGAAAATGGAAGGAACAATAGTAGATCTACAACAAAGTATAAGAACAACATAAAGGAAATTACAATAAAAGAATGGAAGAAGAATGAATCTAACAACAAGGAATTGAGATGTAGGAGTAGAATAAAGCAAAGATTAAAACCTAGATCTAAGAACTAAACCTAATCCTAATCCTAATTCTAGAGAGAAGTGAGAGCTTCTCTCTCTAGAAACTAATTCTAACTACTAAAACGCCACCATACTTGTAGCAACTATGGCAAATCTTATATTTTTTCGAAGCCCCGGATGTTAGCTTTCTAACCCAACTGGAACCGCATCATTTGGACCTTTGTAGCTCAAGTTATGGTCGTTTAAGTGCGAAGAGGTCGGCTTGACAGCTTTCCGGTTCTTTCATTTCTTCATGAGTTCTCCAACTTTTCATGCTTTCTTTCTTCATTCCCTTGATCCAATCTTTGCCTCCTAAATCTGAAATCACTTAGCAAACATATCAAGGCATCTAATGGAATCAAGGTAAATTACATTTAGCTATTTTAAGACCTAAAAAGCATGTTTTCACTCTTAAGCACAATTAAAGGAGAATATACAAAACCATGCTATTTCATTGAATAAATGTGGGTAAAAGGTTATAAAATCCCCTAAAATCAATACAAGATAAACCCTAAAAATGGGGTTTGTCAGTCCACCATATCTATCATCTTGGTACACACCTCGGAATGACTCTTGACCATAGTAATTTGATGGAGGTTGGTTGTCACAAAAAGGTCCACCATAACTATTGTCTTGGTATGCATCATAGAATGGTTGTTGGTTATAGCACATTGGAGGGGGTTGTTGCCAAGAGGGTTGATCAAATCCTTGTGACTCCTCCCATCTTTGATTCTTCCAACCTTGATGCCTGTTCTCATTATAGTTTCCATTCCTTACAACAACATTGGAACCAAACTTGAAACCAGAGGGGTGAGAATTCATAGTAGCTAAAGAAAATAAAGAACTAATAAAAATTAATGAAAATAAACTCCTAAAACTAGAAACACTAACAAAGAAACGAAAAAGCAAATATTTACAATAACCAATAATAAGGCACACATTTGCAATTTCCCGGCAACGGCGCCATTTTTGACTAGAGGACTTTTGCCGGTAAAGAATTTCACAAAAATAATCACGTTGTAAGTATAGTTTCTAAACCAACAGAGAATCCTTTCGTAATAAAACTTGTTGCCACTAAAGTAAATCCAATAAAATTTATAACCGAAGTATTCAAATCTCGGGTCGTCTCTCAAGGAATTACAGGGAGGTATGATTTATTATTGGTTATAGAAAAGTATCTTTTGGGTTATTTGAAAGGTTTGAACAAGGAATTTAGAT
The DNA here is from genome assembly GCF_000817695.3 of Arachis duranensis. Taxonomy (NCBI): domain Eukaryota; kingdom Viridiplantae; phylum Streptophyta; class Magnoliopsida; order Fabales; family Fabaceae; genus Arachis; species Arachis duranensis. The sequence continues at coordinate 50,559,445 of NC_029772.3, read as the reverse complement.
TGCGAGAAAATAAATTAATAACTAGAAAAACTCTTGGCAAGGTATGAGAATTGGAAATCACATCCTAGTTATCCTTATCAGTTGTGATGAGAATTGTTTATTGCTCCCACTTAGTTAACCCTTACTAAATAAAGGAAAGTCAAGTGGACTAATAAGTTTGATTCCTCAAATCCTAGTCAACTCCTATGGAAAGACTAGCGTTAGAGGAATCCAAATCAATCAACAAATTCCAAATTTCAATCAGCATCGAGTTTGATAACTCAAGTGTCACCAATTACTCAACCAAATCCAAAAGGGGGAAAATCCAAATAATTTATATAATAAATAAAAGAAAGCAATCATAAATCTAAAATACCTCAAATTATATTAAATATAAAATCAAATCTAATATGAGAATTCATAAATCAAAGTACTAGAATAAATAAAAATAGAAGAGAAACCAAAGTAAAGGAACATTGAACCTGGAATGAAAAAGAAGTAAACCTAACCTAAGAGAAATCCTAAATCCTAAAAACTAAGAGAGAGGAGAGAGCCTCTCTCTCTAGAAAAATTACATCTAAAACTAAAATTATTAATAATGAATGTATCCCCTCATTCTGCCTCCCTCCCAAACTTCAATCTGTGTTTTCTGGGCTTGGAACTGGGCCAAAAAGAGCCCAGAAATCACTGGGAGTGATTTCTGCAACTTTTGCATGTGGTGCACATCACGCGTACGCCTGGGTCACGCGTGCACGTCATTTGGCAAAATCCCTTATCACGCGTACGCGTCAGTTACGCGTACGCGTCAGTCACGCGTACGCGTCGCTCCTCTTTTGCGCTGGTCACGCGTACGCGTCATCTACGCGTACGCGTCACCTCCCGCTGGTCAGCCTCATTATTCCTTTGTGTTCCTTCCATTTTTACATGCTTCCTTTCCATCCTCTAAGCCATTCCTACCTTGTAATCTCTGAAATCACTTAACGCACATATCACGACATCGAATGGTAATAAAAAAGGATTAAGATGAGCAAAATGTAGGCCAAAGAAGCATGTTTTTAATCATAGCACAAAATCAAGAAGAAAAATGTAAAACCATGCATTTTGTATAAACAAGTGTATGAAAGATTGATAAAATGTACTCAATTGAGTACAAGATAAATCGTAAAATAGTGGTTTATCAACCTCCCCACACTTAAACATTAGCATGTCCTCATGCTAAGCTTAAGAGAACTAAAAGAGTGAAGGCAAAATGGTGGGATGTGTATGAAATGCAACCAATCTGTATGAATGCAGCTAAATGCAAAATGCTTTTACCTACTTGGTTAAAAGTAAATCAAATTCTCCAAGAACAAATATGAACTGAATTTCACTAATTCAAATCATAAAATTAAGTACAAATAAACTTGCAAGAAGAAGATAGCTCATGAAAGCAGGGAACAAAGAATCGAGCATCGAACCCTCACTGGAAGTGTATGCACTCTAATCACTCAGGTGTTTAAGGTTCGATCTCTCGGTTCTCTACTAATCTTGCTTTCTAAGACTTACTTTTCTTCTACCAATCAACAGAAAGTTAATGCATAAATACACATATCAAGAGGTCTTTTAAGGGTTGTAATGGGGTTAGGGTCAAGGTAGGATTGTATTTGGTTAAGTGGACTAAAATCTGAATCCTTGATTAACCTAAACTTACCACATAACTTAAGACAATCCATGTAATTACAATGCAAAATCTAATTGCCCATTAACTATGTTTACCACATATTCATGCATCCCAAATTCAAGTACAACTCATATGCATTGATATTATTACTTAACTCAAGAGGGGTGAGAATTCATAGTAGCTAAAGAAAAAAAAACTAATAAAAATTAATGAAAACAAACTCCTAAAACTAGAAACACTAACAAAGAAACGAGAAAGTAAATATTTACAATAACCAATAATAAGGCACACGTTTGTAATTCCCCAGCAACGGCACCATTTTGACGAGAGGACTTTTGCCGGTAAAGAATTTCTCAAAAATAATCACGTTGTAAGTATAGTTTCTAAACCAACAGAGAATCCTTTCATACAAAAACTTGTTTGTCACTAAAGCAAACCCAATAAAATTTATAACCGAAGTATTCAAACCTCGGGTCGTCTCTCAAGGAATTGCAGGGAGGTATGATTTATTATTGGTTATGGAAAAGTATCTTTTGGATTTTTCCAAAGGTTTGAACAAGGAATTTAGATGGCAAGAAAATAAATTAATAACTAGAAAAACTCTTGGCAAGGCATGAGAACTGGAAATCCCATCTTAGTTATCCTTATCAGTTGTGATGAGAATTGTTTATTGCTCCCACTTAGTTAACCCTTACTGAATAAAGGAAAGTCAAGTGGACTAATCAGTTTGATTCCTCAAATCCTAGTCAACTCCTATGGAAAGACTAGCATTAGAGGAATCCAAATCAATCAGTAAATTCTAATTTTCAATTAGCACCGAGTTTGATAACTCAAGTGTCACCAATTACTCAACCAAAGCCAAAGGGGGAAAAATCCAAATTATTTATATCATAAATAAAAGAAAGCAATCATAAATCTGAAATACCTCAAATTATATTAAATATAAAATTAAATCTAATATGAGAATTCATAAATCAAAGTAATAGAATAAATAAAAATAGAAGAGAAACCAAAATAAAGGAACATTGAACCTGGAATGAAGAAGAAGTAAACCTAACCTAAGAGAAATCCTAAATCCTAAAAATTAAGAGAGAGGAGAGAGCCTCTCTCTACAGAAAAACTACATCTAAAACTAAATTTGTGAATAATGAATGTATCCCCTCATTTTGCCTCACTACCAACCTTTAATCGGTGTTTTCTGGGCCTGGAACTGGGCCAAAAAGAGCCCAAAAGAGCGATTTCTGCAACTTCTGCATGTGGCGCACATTACGTGTACGCCTGGGTCACGCGTGTACGTCGTTTGGCAAAATCCCTTATCACGCGTACGCATCAGTCACGCGTACGCGTCGCTCCTCTTTTGCGCTGGTCACGCGTACGCGTCATCTACGCGTATGCGTCACGTCCCGCTGGTCAGCCTCATTATTCCTTTGTGTTCCTTCCATTTTTGCATGCTTTTTTTCCATCCTCTAAGCCATTCCCACCCTGTAATCTCTGAAATCACTTAACGCACATATCACGGAATCGAATGGTAATAAGAAAGGATTAAGATTAGCAAAATGTAGGCCAAAGAAGCATGTTTTCAATCATAGCACAAAATCCTAAAGGAAAATGTAAAACCATGCATTTTGTATAAAAAAAGTGTATAAAAGATTGATAAAATCCACTCAATTGAGTACAAGATAAATCGTAAAATTGCCATTTATCAATGATTGACAATGATATGATGAGGATGAATGATTTGTGAAGTTGAGAAGAGAATTGTGTTGATATACGTGATATTGATGTTGATGATTTGGTAATGTAGCTGGAAAAATGTTAATGAAGATTGATTATAATGTGATATATTGATGTTGAGGTTGAGGATGATGAAAGGTGAAGGAAAATGTGATAAGCTTGGTGTAATATCACACAAAGGGTTAATTTTGATGAGAAATGGAGTTTGAAATGGTTTGGTATGGTTTTGGTTGTGTTTTATAAGAAATTATGAAAATTGTGAAATTGGGTAAATGTTGGTTTTTATGGAACTTTGTCTGGATCATAACTTTTGCATCGGTTTCTAAAATTGGTTGAAATGTCTTAGAATTAAAGCTTATTGAAAACTCTTCGAATCGATATAAATTTTGTAAAGTTTGGAATTTTAAAGAGGAAGTTATGATCAAACAAAGATTGGTGTTAATTGTGATTCCTGGTATGTGCGCACGCACAGCCTTGTGAACACGCACAACCCTGCGAAAATTTTAATCTGTGTGCATGCACAGATCTGTGTGTCCGCACATGTAGGGGAAGGCTCCCTATTTGTAGCACTAGCACAGCTTGTGCGCGCACATACAAAAAGGATTTGTAACCTGTGCGTACACACAGCTCTGTGCGGACGCACACGTTGGGGAGGCCAGTCTGTTGAGGGCGCTAGCACAGGTTGGCGAGCGAATAGACATTGTGAATTTTGGCACCTATGCATACGCACACCTCTATGCGTACGCACACGTTTTAAAACTTCTATAGGGCGTGCGCGCGCGCACCCTTGTGCGTACGCACATACCCTGTTTCTCAATTTTAAACTTTGTTTTCAACTATTTCACCTTCCCAACAAGATTGTAAGCTTCTATAACACCATTTTAAGGCTCTTAGACATAATTTTGGGCTTGAGAACATGGGAAATAATCTAAGGGTTTTATTTGATGATTATTATAAAAAATTAGAAAACGGAGGCTTAGGTTTCGGGTGTACTGAGGATGTGTATGACGGTATGTGACGGAAGATTGATATATGAGATGAGAACTGATGAATTGTTGAGTTCGGAAATGAAATGTGAATTGACAGTAGTTAAGATGAGTCGAGGACTCGGACTGAAAATGTTGATGTGACAGTGGTTGAGATGAGTCGAGGATTCGAATGTGCAATGATGACTCTTTGATGTGTTGAAAATATTTTCTGAAAAACCACTGAACTAGTGTTTTAGTATGAGATTATGATATGCTAAGCGCCTAACAGGGACGGTGGTTAATCCCGCCTGTCGAGGTAGCGGCGGTGGCGGCGTAAGGATGATGGTTAATCCTGCTTACGTTGAGATGTGAGGTCTGAGGCAAGAGTATCCCGCTTGCATCCCTTCGGATCAATAGAGTATGCAGGCACAAAACCCTGGACAGTGATCCGAGCACCATATCTCGGGGGTTCCCAATGATGTTTCTGAAGGGCGACATTTCCATAGAGATGTGTCAGGTTGGCAGTTGAACCGACAATGTGATATCACAACCAGTAAGACAAGCATTCATCATGTGCATTTTCTATCTGTTTGTTTGCTTTACCGACTTGTAATTGTATGCCTAATTGAATAACATGCCTATTTGCTTACTTGAATTACTTGCATGTATGTTTCTACTTGTGTTTTACTTGCATTGTAATTAATTGTGATTTCTACTGGGATTGAGGAGGTTTGGAAGGCGGTGGCAATGGGATTGCATGGAGGATAGGTTGGTGAAGGCTGTGGGACAGCGGTGTTTGGTTAGAATAGAAATCCCTTAAGATAGAGTACCCTATTTATTTATGACAAGTTTTATATATATGTGCTTTATGGTTTTAGTATGCCTTAAGATGAGATCTTGTGATGGATATGGAGCTTAGGATTGCCTTTGGCGTCCCGGGGTCTTATATCCTACATCACTGGGCACTATTACCATACTGAGAACCTCCGGTTCTCATACCATATTTCTGTTGTGTTTTTCAGATGCAGGTTGCAACCTACCTCGATGAGTTGCTTGGATGGTGACAGAAGCGGAGGATCATGATACCTTTTGGAGTCTATTGTTTATTTTGTTTATACATCTCTCAGTTTTGTATTTTGTTTTGCCTAGAGGTTTGTATTTGAGAGAATAAAACTTGTATAAGCCCTTTTAAACTTCAGTTTCTGGTTGTCTGTATATATGGCTAGCCGGCTTAAACTCCACAAGCCGTGGCTAGATTCTTATAATATTATACTATGATATTTTGTTATACTGTATCTGTTTCTTGTGCTTTAAGTTAGTAGCTTCGCTAGTACGTTTTGCGCTTTTTAATTCCTGTTTTTGAGCTATAATATTCATCGGGCTTCTAGATTATATTATTTCTTCTATATATTATATGTATGAGCTTTAGAACTATTGTAATATTTGATTAACCTTTGCTTTACAGTGCGAGGTAAGGCTTAGGCTAATTAGGGTGTTACATTTAGTGGTATCAAAGCGGTTCGTCCTCGTGAGCCTGAGGGATGGACCGATTGTGCTTCATTGCATACTCTGTGTGTCTTTTTCTTTGATGCTATTAGGTTATCTGTTTGATATTGCATAACATGCTTGTTTGTGAGTGCCTATTTGGGACAATTGAAGCACTAGACTTTTGATATTGAGACTAATCACCTTGATATCGATTGTTTAGTGTAGATAGGAACCCTAATAGCCACTCGCGGACGAGGTCGAGCACATTCACGAGAAAGTAGGAATGAGCAACTGGCTGACAACCATGCCGAATTCATGGCAGCCATGGCAAACCTTGCGAATACCATGGAGGCTAATGCTGTTGCGACTCTGCAAGCTGTGTAGAGGTTAGGCCAACCAGCAGGGAATGGAAACGGGAATGGTGAAGGGAATGCTAATGATGATGCTAAGGGAAACGGCGATAACACGGGTGGTGTTCAGATGACCTTGGCGACGTTTCTCAAGGTTTATCTGCCAATTTTTTGAGGATTAACTAATTCTACTGAAGCAGACAACTAGTTTCAGGACATGGAGCATGCTTTACAAGTGCAGCACGTTCCAAATAATCAATATGTTGAATTTGCTGCTTATCAGCTGGCAGGAGAGGCCCAGCACTGGTGGCAAACAAAGTGCCGCTTGCTACAGCTCCAGAACGCTGATGTCCCTTGGGATGTATTTCAGACGGCCTTCTACAAGAAATACTTTCCTGAGTCTGCAAGGGAAGTGAATGAGATAGAACTGATGCACCTGAAGCAAGGTGCCTTGTCAGTGGCAGACAACACCAGCAAGTTTGAGGAGCTTTGTAGGTTTTCTAGGGTATGTCAGGGTGCCCCGAAGTCCTACGAGAGCTGGAAGTGCATCAAGTACCAGGGGGGTTGAAGGACAACATTATGACTGCTGTGTGACGAATGAATTCTTGTGTGATCTAGAATTCACAAATAAGTTCTCGTTGAAAGTATAGCTTCTAAACCAACAAAGAATCCTTTCATGCAAAAGTTTGGTTGTCACAAGTAACAAACCCCTAATAAAATTGATAACCGAAGTATTTAAACATCGGGTCGTCTCTCAAGGAATTGCAGGGAAGTGTTCTTATAATTGGTTATGTAAAGGTATATTTTGGGGTTTTTGAATAAGGGAACAAGAAAAGTAAATGGCAATGAAATAAACTAACAACAAATAGAGGCTCTTGGCAAGGTATGAGAACTGGAAATCCTATCCTAGTTATTCTTATCAATTATGATGAGAATTGTTCATCGCTCCCATTTAGTTAACCCTCTAATTATGAAGGAAAGTTAAGTGGACGAATCAATTTGATTCCTCAAGTCCTAGTCAACTCCTAAGGAAAGACTAGCTTTAGTGGAATCCAAATCAATAAGCAACTTTCAATTATCAATCAAAAAAGAAGTTTGATAACTCAAGTGTCACTAGTTACTCAACCAAGGCCAAAAGTATAAAAATCTACTCTAGAATGCAACCAAACATTTTATCAAACACTTGGAAGGCACAAAATAAAAACAGGGAAAATTAATAAGAGAATATTAAATCCAAATAACCTATTAAAAGCATCAATAACACAAATTGAAGAAAGCAATCATAAATATAAAATACTTCAAATTACATTAAATAGAAAATCAAATCTAACATGGAGTTCATAAACCAAATTGGGGAAATAAATAACTCAACAAGAGAAATAAATAAACCAAAGTACTAGAACAATTAAAGTAGAAGAGAAAGTAAATTAAAGGAACATTGAACCTGAAATTAAGAAAAGCTAAACCTAAAATCCTAAAACCTAGAGAGAGGAGAGAGCCTCTCTCTCTAGAAAACTACATCTAAAACCTAAATTTATGAATAATGAGAAGTGTATGAATGAATCATGATTCCCCCACTAACGGTCGGATTTCCTATCGGTAAACAAATTTAAAAATATAATCGCGTTGTAAGTATAGTTTCTAAACCAACAGAGAATCCTTTTGTACAAAAGTTTTGTTTGTCACTTAAGCAAACCCAATAAAAATAAATAACCGAAGTATTCAAACCTCGGGTCGTCTTCTCAAGGAATTACAGGGAAGTATGATTTATTATTGGTTATGGAAAAAGATATATTTTATTTTGGGTTTTTGAAATAAGGAACAAGTAATTTAAATGACAAGAAAAATAAATTAATAATTAAGAAAACTCTTGGCAAGGTATGAGAGCTGGAATTCCAATCCTAGTTATTCTTATCAAGTGTGATGAGAATTGGGTTTTAACCCCACTTGGTTAGCCTTTTCTAAATAAAGGAAGGTCAAGTGGACTAATTAGCTTGATCCTCAAGTCCTAGTCAATCCTTATGGAAGGACTAGTTTTAGAGTGATCCAGATCAATCAGTAATTCCAATTTCAATCAACAGTTGAGTTTGATAACTCAAGTGTCTCCAATTAATCAACCAAATCTAAGAATATAAAAAGCTAAATAAAATCACAGATATGAAATACCTCAAATTGCATTAATAAAAGAAAATCAATCCAAATATAAAGAGTCCATAAACCAAATTGAGAAAATAAGTAAAAGGGACATTGAACTTGAAAATTGAGAAGAAGAAATCCTAATTCCTTTAAGAGAAATCCTAATCCTAAATCCTAAGAGAGAGGAGAGAACCTCTCTCTCTCTCTAAAAACTAAATCTAAACCTAAAATTGTGAATTATGAATGTTGTACCGATTGTTGAATGGATGCATTCCCCCACTTTATAGCCTCTAATATGTGTTTTCTGGGCCAAAAATAGCCTAGAAATCCCTGAAACCCTAAACCCCCAGCGATTTCTGGTACGTACAGGTCGCTGCAAAGTCATGCGGAAGCGTCGTCCACATGTTAGCGTGGATTGGGTGTTTTGCCAAGTCACGCGTCCGCGTGATCGACGCATTCGCGTTGCCTGGCTTCTGGGCAGCTATGGCAAATTATATATCATTGCAAAGCCCCGAACGTTAGCTTTCCAACGCAACTAAAACCGCGTCATTTGGACCTTTGTAGCTCAAGTTATGGTCAATTTAGTACCAAGAGGTCAGCTGGACAACTTTAGCAGTTCCTTCAGTTTCTTGTATTCCTTCCACTTTTACATGCTTCCTTTCCATCCTCTAAGTCATTCCTGTCCTGTAATATCTTAAAACACTTAACACACATATCAAGGCATCGAATGGTAATAAGAGAGGATTAATATTAGCAAATATAAGGCCAAAGAAGCATGTTTTCAATCATAGCACAAAATCAGGAAGGAGAACGTAAAACATGCGATTAGTATGAATAAGTGAGTAAAGAGTTGATAAAAACCACTCAAATTAGCACAAGATAAACCATGAATTAGTGGTTTATCAACCTCCCCACACTTAAACATTAGCATGTCCTCATGCTAAACTTAAGAGAACTAAAAGAGTTAAGGGGAATGGTAGAATGTAGGGGTGTGCAAAAAAACTGGTTTCACTGAACTGAAACTGTTTTAAATAAACCAGTTTTTTTAAATAAAAAACTAAACTGAAACTATAATTTTTATGAAAAACCAGTTTATTAAAAACCAGTTTTTATGGTTCAGTTTAGTTTTAAACCAAATTAAAACTGATTTTATTTAAACTCCAAAATTAATTTTACATACTCTTTCTTTCTCTTTCTCCCTTCTCTCTCTCTCCCCTTTCTTTCTCTCTCTCTCTCTCTCTCTCTCTCTCTCTCTCTCTCTCTCTCCCTTCCCATC
>NC_029772.3:50519297-50549071 GCF_000817695.3 Arachis duranensis | reverse complement strand
TCCCTTTTGTTTCTCTCCTCTCCGCCCTCTCTCCACCTCCCCTCTCTCTTCCTCTTTCTCTCTCTCTCTCTCTCATTTTTTCTCTTTTTCTTTCTCTCTCCTATTCCTCTCTCTCTCTCATTCCCTTATTTCTCTATCCTTCCCTTCTTTCTCTCTCCTTTTCTCTCTCTTTTTTCTCTTTTATCTTTCTCTTTATTCTCTTTCTCTACTTTCTTTTTCTCTTTTCTATTTCTCTCTCATCCTTTTTTCACTCTATATCCCTCTTCTCTTTCTCTCCCTCTTTTCTCTAAAATAAGAGAGAGAAGGAGGAGAGAGAGAGAGAAGAGGAGAGAGAAGAGGAGGAGGAGGAGAGAGAGGAAGAGAGAGAAGAGAGGGAAAAAGAGCGCAAGGAAAGAGAGAAGGAGGAAGAGAGAGGGAGAAAAATTGAGAGAGACAGAAAGAAAGAGAGAGGGAGAGAGAGAGAGAGAGAAATGGGAGAGAGAGAGAGTGAGAGACAGAGATTTCGTTAGTTAGTTATGTGTGCATAGCATTTTTCGCTTGCGTTTAGGCCCCTAAATTTTAGGTTAATTACAACTTAACCTCAGTGAAGAAAGGAATTAGAGGCGACTTACGGTGGTTTCTCTTTGTCGAGCTGTTTCCCGTCGGAGGCGATCGAACTCTCCGGCGGATCCTCAGCTGAGCTTGAAGACGGCGATTGATTATTGTTGTTGCTGTTGTTCTCCGGCGGCAGGCACATGGTGTCGCCTTCTTCTCCTCCGATCCAGTCAAAGTCGGCGAGCATGTTGGTGCTGTCGGTGACGGCGGAGAAAAAACAAGAGGCGTCGGATTGTTCCGGTGGCGGCGGAGGCTTTTGGCAGGGTTCCATGCGTAAAGTAATACTGGTCCGTACGTGTGCTGTTGCTATGTATGTGGAGAGAGAGAGAGGGAGAGGAGAGAGAGAGGGGAGAGAGAGGGGGAGGGAGAGAGAGAGAGAGGAGAGAGAGAGTGGGAAGAGAGAGGGGAGAGAGAGAAAGAAAGATGGAGAGTGTAAAAACTAGTTTTAGCCTATAAACCAGTTTAAACTAGTTTTTTTAATTAAAACCAGTTTTATTTTTATGAACTGGTTTAAACTGGTACACTATATTATAAACTGGTTTAGAACCAGTTTCATATGTAACAAAGCAGTTTGGTTCAATTTCTAAACCATTTAAAATGGTTTAGTGCAGTTTCAGTTCAGTTTATAAAAAAACTGAACCATGCACACCCCTAGTAGAATGTATGAAATGAAACCTATCTATATGAATGCAACTATATGCTAAGATGTTTGTACGTACTTTGGTTAAAAGTAAATAAATCTTTCCAGAACAAATATGAACTAGATTTTTCTAATTCAAATCACGAAATAAAGTACAAGTAAACTTGCAGAAGAAAATAGCTCATGAAAGTCGGGAACAAAAAATCGAGCATCGAACCCTCACTGGAAGTGTATGCACTCTAATCGCTCAGGTGTTTAAGGTTCGATCTCTCAATTCTCTACGAACCTTGCTTTCTAAGGATTGGTCTTCTTCTACCAATCAACAAAAGTTTAATGCACGAATACACAAATCAAGAGGTCTTTTAAGGGTTGTAATGGGATTAGGGTCAAGGTAGGATTGTATTTGGTTAAGTGGACTAAAATCTGAATCCTTAATTAGCTTAAACTTTCCACCTAACTTTAGACAATCCATGTAATCATAATACCACGTCTAACTATCCATTAACCATGTTTTCCACATATTCATGCATTCTAATTTCAAGTACAATACATATGCATTGCTTTCACCACTTACTTCGGGGCATTTTGTCCCTTTTCATTATTTGTTCTTTTTCTTTTCTTTTTCTCTTTTTATTTATTTATTTTTTTCTATTTTTTTTCTTTAATCTATATTTTTTTCTTTTTCAATGCATATGATTAATGTATTGAATGCATAAACATGTTCTTAACATTTTTTACATTTTCACACAAAGTCTAACATACTCAATTCCCAAACCAAACATTTCCAAACCCACTTTTCCCACACTTAATTCATGAGCACTTTCACTAGTCTAAGCTAATTAAGGATTCAAATTAAGGACATTATTGTTTTTCGCTTAGAGTTAGTGATGAGCTAAAATAAAGAACAAAGGGGTAAAATAGGCTCAACATTGGTTTGCAAAGGATAATGAAAGGGTAAGGCCATATGGGTATGTAAGCTAAGTGAAACAAGGCCTCAATCATATAAGTATATGAATACATTAAACCATGGAAATATAGAATCAAATAATATACAGATCACAATTTTAGAGAGAAAAACACACACCAAAAATAAAATATATTGGTTGGTAAAATGCAACCAATCAAGTAGGCTCAAAATCTCACTGGTTTTGTGTGTTCGAGCTTTAAACCAAGTTCCAAAATAATATTTCTTCAAACAAGTTTTTCAAAAAGTTTAATTCAAATTAGTGAAATGCTATAAAAAGTTTCTTGAAAAAGAAAATATTACTTCAACCAAGTGGTAAAATATGCACAAAATCAAACAAATATGCAATCAAACATGCAAATGCAACAATGAACAAACAAAGAAAATAAAATATTGGTGTTGAGAAGAAGGTAACTAACCCACGGAAGTCGGTATCGACCTCCCCAAACTTAAAGATTGCACCGTCCTCGGTGCATGCTAAGATGTGCAAGTGGATGGGTGGCTCCAACTGACGCTTTTCTCCAAAGATTGTGCAGGTGGACTTGTCTGTCACCCCATATAGAAGTTTTTTTTCTTTTTTTTTTCGGTGGCCATCCTGAAAGAAGAGGAAAAGGAGAAAGGTAACCCAAAAATAAAGATAAGAAAACAAATAAAATATGGTTGGGTTAATGCCAAATAATGAGGGTCTCAATTATATGGTAGCTACAACATGCAAGTGAGAGAACAATAGAAGCACATGCCATATCAATAGTGCAAGAATTGCAACAAAGGGGCAAAGAGTGTGGGTAATGCAAGATAGTATAAGCTCATGTCAATGCAAAAGTAATACAAGTATCATAAAAGATGAGCATTGACTTAAATAATATTACCCAACAATGGAAAATAAGTCACTAAGCACCAAAATAATACCAGAAAATATATAACAACTGAATATGAACAAGTAATACCAATGTAAAAAGAATAACTTTAGGAAAGAAAATAAAAATAAGCACAAAATTAAAATATAATGAATGAAAGCATGCAGATAAATTAAGTAAAATAGAATGAAAGAAAAGAAGGATGAGAAGTTGAAGAAAGGAAGAAGAAGTGAGGAGGGAAAAATTAGGATTGGTGAAGAAAAGATAAGATTTCTGGCGCTGATTTAGATAAGCTGTGCGGCGCAAGCGACGCGGACGCGTGGAGCACGCGTTTGCGTGAGTTGTGATATTTTCAAGTGACACGGACGCATCAGTCATGCGGACGTGTGACTTGATTTGCGCTAGTGGCGTAAGAGCAGCCTCGCGTTCGCGTAACTTTCTGTCTCGTTTGTATATTTCCAAAATTTAGGGTGACGCGTGCGCGTGGGTAACACGCACGCGTGGACGGCCTCACTTTTAAAAGTGATGCAGACGTGTGGGGGACGCGTACGCGTGGTAGGATTTGTGCTTTCAGCATAATTCCAGCTCTACTCCATCATAACTTGCTGCCATACACCCATTTACGTCGATTTTTAGGGGCATGCGTGCGCGTGGGTGACGCGCTCGCGTGGGAGGCTGATTTTTCCACATGACGCGGACGCGTTAGCAACGCGGTCGCGTGAGCGTATTGGTGCCAAAGGCACGCCTCCAGCCATGCTCTCGCGTGACTCTCTGTAAAATATCTTTTCTTCCTTGAGGCACATATGACGCGGACGCATCGGCGATGCTGTCGCATTGCGTGCCATTTTTTTAATAATGCAGTATGCAGAATGCAATGCTAATATGAATGTTATGCATGATTCCAGGTCTAATCAAAACTAAAAAACAAACAAAACAGACTTGAATTAAAACTGAAAAAGGGACGATCATACCATGGTGGGTTGTCTCCTACCTAGCACTTTTAGTTGAAGTCCTTAAGTTGGACATTTGGTGAGCTCCCTGTTATGGAGGCTTGTGCTTGAACTCGTCTTGAAACTTTCACCAATGCTTGGACTTCTAATAAGCTCTATCAATACCAAGTAAATTCCTCAAGCTTTGATGGAGTTCTTCACAAGCTTTGAGCTCCCAAATTTGATCCTCATATATTCCCGGATCCCAAATCTTGTTTCTACAGCTGTCTTCAAGTTGATCATTATTGTTCCAGCCGGGTGGCAAGCAATCTGAATTCTCACTAAGGCATCCAAACAGCTTCCTAGACCCATTCAATTGAGCTCTGCACCAACACCTGTACTCCAGTGCGGAATGCGGAACCTTAATGAACCTTGCCTGACAACTCCAACCACTAACCATCTTCTTCTTATTCTTAATGCCACAAAGAGTTCTAAGTTGACCATCTGTCTCCAGTAGCCCATATTCAAGTGGGAAAGCAAAGGATAAGGATAGGAATTTTGCCCACTTGAACATTATGTTGGACGGTAATGGCCTTGGGAGAGGTGTTTCTAATGAATTTGCAAGCTCTACTCCCTTATGCTCTTCTCTGACAACTTCCACCTCTTTGCAAGCTTCTTCAATATCAACCTCTTCCTCTTGGTAGCTTTCTTCCAATTCAATCTCTTCTTCATTGCGCACCAAGGGCATGGGAGGTTGTGCTTCTTCTTCTTGAATCCCCATCTCTTGATCAACCTTTTCCAAGTCTTCAACTATGATATGCCTTGGAGGTTGTACACCTTCCTCAACATCAACATCAAACACCTTGGAAGGAGGCTTTATGACTTGACCTTCCCATGAAGGTTCAGCATCTCCTAAGTCTGCAATCACATTTTCCTTTTCAATAATTGCTGCTTTGTCCAGTTGTTTAAGTATAAAATCGTACTCCTCCTTGATGATTTCTTTTCTATGACAACTCCCTTCAACTACTCCTTCATCTGCAAATGTCTCTTCTACCTTCACCTTTAGTGCCTCCTCTAGCTCCTTATGAAGTATGGATTCGCGAAGATGATCCCTTCTCTCTTGTTCCATGTCAATAGTATCATTGGGATCATGTTGCTCTTAGATTGATGGATGTGGGTGCTCTTCCAGGGAGGGTGGTGATGGGATGGAGAGATCATTATGGGATTAAAAAGGAAGGGCACTAGAGCTTGAGGGTTGATTGTTGAAGGTATTCAGTGGTCCAATTTGGGCGACGAGAGCTTGTATAGCAGAGTTTAGATCGATAAGTGCCTTCTCCATGGAGGTTTAGGGTGTATAGGAGGGTTCATTTGTTGGGAGAAAGGGTTCATGGTAGGAAGGTGGTTCATCTTGATAATGATAAGGAGATGGTGTATATTGAGGTGGTGGTTCATGAGAGTAGTTGTGGCCATATGGAGGTGAATGGTGGAAAGGGGCTTGTGAGTATAGTGGTCCAAAGTCATGTTAAAAAGGGGGTTCATAGGCATATGGTGGTGGTTGTTGATATTCAAAAGAGTGCTCACCATAGCCATTGCCTTGATATGCATCACAGAATAGTTGTTGATAGTCCATTGGAGGTGGTTGTTGCCATGAGGGTTGATCAAATCCTTGTGGCTCCTCCCATCTTTGATTGTTCTATCCTTGATGCATGTTCTCATTGTAATCTCCTCTTCCTGCAACATAATTGTAACCAGACTCATAGCCAAAGGGGTGAGAGTTCATAGTAGCTAATAAAAATTAAAAACAAAAACAAATAAACAAGCAAAAGAAAATAAAATAAAAATAAATAAGAGAAAAGATTTGAAAAAGATTTGTTTTTAAGATTAGAAAAGATAAGATAAGTTAGGTAAGAGAAGATAAGTTTTTAAATTAAAAGGTTTTGAAATTTAAATTTTGAATTTGAAAATTAAATTTTAAATTTTAAATTTTGAATTTTGAATTTTGAATTTTGGAATTTAAATATTGAAATTTGAAATTTGATTTTGAAGTAAGATAAGATAAGATTTTGAAAAAGATATGATTTTTGAAAAAGATTTGAATTTTGAAATTTAAGACTAAGATAAGATAAGATAAAAATTTTAAAATAAAAAATATAATCGCGTTGTAAGTATAGTTTCTAAACCAACAGAGAATCCTTTCGTACAAAAGTTTTGTTTGTCACTTAAGCAAACCCAATAAAAATAAATAACCGAAGTATTCAAACCTCGGGTCGTCTTCTCAAGGAATTGCAGGGAAGTATGATTTATTATTGGTTATGAAAAAAGATATAATTTATTTTGGGTTTTTGAAATAAGGAAAAAGTAATTTAAATGACAAGAAAAATAAATTAATAATTAAGAAAACTCTTGGCAAGGTATGAGAACTGGAATTCCAATCCTAGTTATCCTTATCAGGTGTGATGAGAATTGGGTTTTAACCCCACTTGGTCAGCCTTTGCTAAACAAAGGAAGGTCAAGTGGACTAATTAGCTTGATCCTCAAGTCCTAGTCAATCCTTATGGAAGGACTAGTTTTAGAGTGATCCAGATCAATTAGTAATTCCAATTTCAATTAACAGCTGAGTTTGATAACTCAAGTGTCTCCAATTAATCAACCAAAGCTAAGAATGTAAAAAGCTAAATAAAATCATAGATATGAAATACCTCAAATTGCATTAATAAAAGAAAATCAATCCAAACATAAAGAGTTCATAAACCAAATTGAGAAAATAAGTAAAAGGAATATTGAACCTAAAAATTGAGAAGAAGAAATCCTAATTCCTTTAAGAGGAATCCTAAACCTAAATCCTAAGAGAACGGAGAGAGAACCTCTCTCTCTAAAAATTACATCTAAACCTAAAATTGTGAATTATGAATGTTGTATCGATTGTTGAATGGATGCATTCCCCTACTTTATAGCCTCTAATCTGTGTTTTTTGGGCCGAAAACTGGGTCAAAAATAGCCCAGAAATCGCCCCCAGCAATTTCTGGTACGTACTGGTCGCTGCAAAGTTGCGCGGAAGCGTCGTGCACGCGTTTGCTTGGATTGGGTTTTTTGCCAGGTCACGCATCTGCATGATCCACGCGTTCGTGTCGCCTGGCTTCAGAGAAGCTATGGCAAATTATATATCGTTGCGAAGCCCCAGAAGTTAGCTTTCCAACGCAATTAGAACTGCATCAGTTGGATTTTTGTAGCTCACGTTATGGTCAATTTAGTACCAAGAGGTCAGTCTGGACAGCTTTAGCAGTTCCTTCAGTTTCTTGTATTCCTTCCACTTTTACATGTTTCCTTTCCATCCTCTAAGCCATTCCTGCCCTGTAATCTCTGAAAACACTTAACACACATATCAAGGCATCGAATGGTAATAAGAGATGATTAATATTAGCAAATATAAGGCCAAAGAAGCATATTTTCAATCATAGCACAAAATCAGGAAGGAGAATGTAAAACATGCGATTAGTATGAATAAGTGAGTAAAGAGTTGATAAAAATCACTCAAATTAGCACAAGATAAACCATAAAATAGTGGTTTATCACCCACTTTACAACTTTTATTCTGTGTTTTCAGGCTTGGAACTGGGCCAAAGTGGAGCCCAAAAATCGCCCCCAGCGTTTTCTACATTTTCTACAAGTGGTGCATGTCACGCGTATGCGTCGCTTGGCAAAATTCTTTGTCACGCGTACGGGTCAGTCACGCGTACGCGTCACTTGTCTTCTGCACTAGTCACACATACGTGTCAGGTACGAGAACGCGTCACTATGCAAATCTCCAAATCACGCACACGCGTCAGATACGCACACGCATCGCTCTCGCTGGTTATCTTCTTCAATTCTTGTGCTCCTTCCATTTGTGCAAGCTTCCTCTCCATCCTCTAAGCCATTCCTGCCCTATATAGACTGAAAACACTTAACGCATGGATTGCGACATCGAATGGTATAAAGGGGGATTAAAAATACACAATCTAAAGGCTTAGGAAGCAAGTTTTCAATTATAGAACAAAATTGGGAAAGAATTGTAAAATCATGCAAATTATATGAATAAGTGTGAGAATAATAGATAAAATCCACTCAATTAAGCACAAGATGTACCACGAAATAGTGTTGCATCAAACCTCCCCACACTTAAACATTAGCATGTCCTCATGCTAAGCTCAAGGTGACCAAAAAGAATAAAGGCAAAATAGTAGGATATGTATGAAATGCAACCTATCTGTATGAATGCAGCTAAATGCAAAAATGATTCTATCTACTTGGTTAAAAGTAAATCAAATTCTCCAAGAACAAGTATGAACTGGATTTCATTAATTCAAATCATAAAATGAAGTACAAATAAACTTGCAGAAGAAAATAGCTCATGAAAGCTGGGAACAAAGAATCGAGCATCGAACCCTCACTGGAAGTGTATACACTTTAATCACTCAAGTGTTTAAGGTTTGATTCTCTCAATTTTCTACTAATCTTGCTTTCTAAGGCTTGCTCTTCTTCTGCCAACCAACAAAGAATTAATGCACAGATACACATATCAAGAGGTCTTTTAAGAGTTGTAATGGGGTTAGGGTCAAGGTAGGATTGTATTTGGTCAAGTGGACTAAAATTTGAATCCTTGATTAACCTAAACTTCCCACCTAACTTGAGATAATCCATGTAATCACAATAAGAAATATAACTACCCATTAACTATGTTTTCCACGTATTCATGCATCCAAAATTGAGTACAACTCATATGCATTGCTATCACCATTTATTTTGGGGCATTTTGTCCCCTTTTATTATTTCCTCTTTTTCTTTTTCTTTTCTTTTTCTTTTATTTTTCTTGTATTTTTTTTCTTTGTTTTTCCTAATGCATATGATTAAGGTATTGAATGCATAAACATGTCCTCAATATTTTTCACATTTTCACAAAAAGTCTAACATACTCAATTCCCAAACCAAACGTTTCCAAACCCACTTTTCCCATACTTAATTCATGAGCACTCTCACTAGTCTAAGCTAACCAAAGATTCAAATTAAGGACATTATTATTTTTTGCTTAGAGTTAGTGATGAGCTAAAGTAAAGAACAAATAGGGTAAAATAGGCTCAAATTGGTTTGCAAAGGATAATGAAAGAGTAAGGCCATATGTGTATGTAAGCTAAGTGAAATAAGGCATCAATCATATAAGTATATACATACATTAAACCATAGAAATATAGAATCAAGCAAGATATAGATCACAATTTTAGAGAGAACAACACATACTAAAACAAAATATTGGTTGATAAAATGCAACCAATCAATTAGGCTCAAAATCTCACTGGTTTTGTGTGTTCGAGCTCTAAACCATATTTTAATATAATATTTCTTCAAACAAGTTCAATAAAATTTTAATTCAAATTAGTGAAGTGCTATAAAAAGTTTCTTGAAAAAGAAAAATATTACTTCAACCAAGTAGTGGTAAAATTATGCACAAAATCAAACAAACTTGCAATTTCGCATGCAAATGCAACAATGAACTAACAAAGAAAATTAAACACTGGTGTTGAGAGGAAAATAACTAACCCACGAAAGTCGGTATCGACCTCCCCACACTTAAAGATTGCACCGTCCTCGGTGCATGCTGAGATGCACAAGTGGGCGGGTTGCTCCAACTGATGCTTTCTCTCCAAAGAGTGTGCAGCAAACTTGTTTATTGCTCCAGTTAAAAATTTTTTCTTTTTCTTTTTGGTGGCCATCCTGAAAGAGGAGAAAAAGGAAGGGAAAGAACCCACAAGCAAAGATATGAAAAAAGATAAAACATATGTGGGCTAGTGCCAAATAATAAGGTTCTCAACTACATGGTAGCTACAACATGTAAGTGAGAAAATAATAGAAGCACAGGGCATGTCAACTAAATAGCAAACAAGTGAAGAAGCACCCAAAATAATGCAAGAGATATGCAGCGGTTGAGTACGAAAATTTTAACACCTGTGTGATAAAATAGAAAATTAGAAAAGAAGATAAAAATATGAACAAAATTAAAATGCAAGGAAAGAACGTATGCAAATGTAATATGTAAAAGAGAATGAAAGAGAATATGGATGAGAAGGAAAGAGAAGAAAGTGAGAAAGGAAGAGGAAAGAAGAAAAGGAGAGAGGAAAGTAGGAGAGAGAGAAGAAGAATAATGAAAAGGAAAGGAGGAATGGGAAAAAGAAGAAGAAGAAGAAGAAGAAGGAAGAAATTAGGATTGGGAGAGAGGGGATATGTGAGATCTGGCGGCGTTTTGGTTTAACCACGCGGGGCATGCGACGCGTACGTGTACAGCACGCGTACACGTGGGTCGCATGAAGTTCAAGTGACGCGTAAGCGTCCGGGACGTGTAGCGTGATCTCAGTTTGTGCAAATCGCGCGAAGGCAGCCCCGTGCACGCACAACTCTCGAATTAACCAATCGTTCAACGACATGATCACCACGATGATTATCTCTAAGGGTAAACACGAACACAACACTTGTTTTATGTTTGACGGTAAGACCATACAGTTTATTATCACCATGAACTTCAATATCATAGAAGATTTCAGCGGTTTTGGTGGTTTCCAATTCAATCCATAATCCTTGCTTGAATTTGATAAAAGCTAACCTTGTTTTGTACGTTTTGGTTTGATGAATGCTTTTTTTATAGCTAAACACACACAAGAAAGCAACAACGAACTCCGCAGGCCCTGATGGTGCAGAATTGAATGCAACACGAACTTGATGATAATCTGGCTTTCCAGAAAACAAGAAGAGTTTTGGAAGCTTGAATTTGGCACGAGATAATGGGTTGAAGAATAAAAGCTCAAAAAACGTTTGGCTCTTGTCACTCACATAATCAAATATATTGAACATCAACCAACCTTGCACCGAGTGAACCCTGTTATCGGTACGGTTGATTCCTTGCGTCCATGTTTCAGTGAGCACAGTAGAATCATGGTTGCTCCATGGGGTGGATAAGCTTCCAAAGTTGTTGGGATACCCTGTTGAAAGAGAGAGCATCAATGGAAGCTGAGATGAAAATATGGTGTCAGCGGCTTTTCGCCAAGAGCGACATGTGGTACGACAATTCATGGCATCATCCAAAAATAGCCTTTGAAAAATTAATTCCAACGGTAAAAGAGGCAAATACATCCAAGTGATCCAACCCATTGGAAGATGATGGATAAAATGTTAGGTTGGAGTCGCAATGAGGCTGGGCTATGTGTGGCAGTTGGGAAGGCGCGATGAAGCACGAATGCGTGTAGCGGCCGTGGCTGCAGACGCACGAGGAGGCCAGAACGTGTGTGACTATGTGGTGGCTTGCGAGAGACAACGGGGTTGTGGGGAGCTAGGCAGAAGGGTTTGTGATTATTGAATCTCAAATTCAAAATAAAAAACTATAAAAATTATTAAATAATAATTTAATTAAATTTTGTTTAAATAATTTAATAATCTTTAAATATATACTTCAACCTGTACGTGAGTTTTTGCTTTTTTAAATTTATTAGGTAGACAATAATTTTTGTGAATAATGCGAATAATATATTCTAAAATTAGTCCAATAAAGTAAAAAAAATATTCCACTATCAAATTATTCTCTAAACCCTAATATTAGGATAACTATCTGCGCACCTAATGAATTAAACATCTACCCATTATTAACTGTGTATGAATAAAACCGAATAAAAAAAATAACTATACAATTAAAAATAATGAATATAATCATCTGCATACTTATTGAATTGAACATCTGACATATCCGTTGTTCACATTGTTTAGTATTCTCATTGTTTACCTATACTATTCCATCATTTAAAGATGTGTTTGGAATATAATTGAATTAAAATTAATTTAATTTTAAAATAGGAATTAAAGTGATTTGTAAATGTCATGGATTCAGATTATGACTAAACTAAAATTACTTAATTTTTTAAAATAAAACTTAGTTAGAATTGAAATAATTTGATGTGATAAAACATAAAAAATCGTTTTTACCTTTTAAATATTTATATAAAAAGTAAGAATATTAGTGATAATAGGCAAATCTTTAGAAGTGAAAACTTCTCAAATAGGTATTTAATAATATCCTTCAAAATCATCTAATTACTATTACTATATCAATAAAAATAACTAATTACCAAATCATGTACTTAAAATGTTATCTCAATGAATAAATTTAATTGAACAATAATATAATTTACTCTTGTGCATTAAAATTAAACTCCGACAAAACATGAAAACACTGACCCACATACCATTCTCCCTAATGCTACTGCTAAGCCTTTTTTTTTCTCCTATGTTGGTAAGAATACAATGTTAAAATCGGTCCTTTTTCTACTTTTGTTGTCTACCATTAGAATTTCCATCCTAAACAAGACAAAACAGATATAACACATGTACATTCCATATAAGTGATTAAAAAAAGCTGCTAGCAAAATCATAAGAAATCTATATCATACTATTACTAATGAAAGGCAGGAATCAGCAGAAGAACAAACCCTTATGAATGAAAAAGAAATCAGCGAATGGTTTGACTGTGAAGCAACTCAACAGCAGCAGCAACCACTCCTTTTCCTTCTGCATTAATGTCCAATCCTGGTTCTTCAATTTTTCTGTTCAGAAGCTTGTCAAGCTCTCCATGTAATTTCTGCAAATCCCGTAGCGAATTAATCGTAACAAGAAGTTGTGTTTTCTTAAATTTATTGATAAAATGAGATGATCACTCGCATGAAATTGTCTTTATGTAAAAATGATAATTGAGAACTGTCAAATGGTAGTTTAGTTAAACATTCAAACCACCTAATGGTTCTTACTTATATGGTCTTCACAAGAAGATAAATACTTGTGGATGGTCACCAAAAAATAAATGTGTATAGTCTTAATTTTTCTAAGCCATCAAATATTTGCTGGAACAAGATTGAGGGACATTACCCATATCAAGTCAATTACACTCTTTGAAGCAGAGAAATGAAGATAACCTCCAAGCATCTCAATGCCCTCGCCATTTTCGCCGGGGAAGATTACCGCCAAACAGAAGCAGGGCATAATCTAAAATGTTGGTAGAGTCTCTAACATAGATGCTGGTGGTTTTCACCTTTTCGCTATATACCATGTAAGGCAGAGGGAAGAGATGAACCCGGGCATTGACAGAAGCTGGATGGATGTCAACCTTCCCAACTTCTTTCGTATAGAACGCCGTCCGTTTTCCTCTTCTTTTGCACTGAACAACATTAGGGTAGAGCCCGGCACAAAGGATTACACAAACCATCTCCAAATCATGACTGTACTGGTTGTAAGCCTGCATGCACATACATCATGTATTAATGTTTGATTACTACCATATCAGCACTTAACTAACAAATTAGTCGACGGAAAAATCCTAATTAGTGTATTCGGAACAGAGGAAAACAAAGCTGGGGGGATATGGGTAGTAGTTGTTTAATAAAAAGCAAATGAAAGTTACGACTAAGAGCTTACATTAGGACCCCTGGACTTGTCAACAAATTCAATGTAAGATAATAAATTGAGAAACTGTAATCTCATATCATCAATCAACCGCAAGGTTACTGAGGATAGAAAATTGTCCCAACAAAACTGCTTCTCATTCCCACTAGGTTTTGCCTCCTTCCATCCTTCAAAAAGCTATGTGATCACTGAACCGAAATTCCACAAAAACAAGAAAAGAATTAGTGTAAGCACAACCATGATCAATGCAGTAAATTCGCTTGAACAATATCCGAAGGGAATATTTCTCAGTAACTATTTGTCTAACTTGCAAGAATCACCAGCAAAAGATCGTTTTGCATCATCAGCTTCCTCTTTTCTGTTAATAGGCAAGACAAATGGGTTGGAATATGCAAGAGCTGCAGCAATTGTTAAGGCAGGGTTAAGGCATTGAAAGATAGAGCCCAGGAGAAGAATCTTTCCAATATTTGGGTCCAAAGGTATGGTGCTAAGATGCCGACCTGTAAGATTAAATTGGCTCAGATGATGCGTTCGTAAAAGCTAGCCTTTGCTTGAATTTGAATATCATAAAAGATTTCATCGATTTCAATGGATTCAATCCATGATCCTTGCTTGAATTTGATAAAAGCTAGCCTTTGCTTCGTATCTTCTGGTCCGATTAAGTTGTACACTTTTTCTTGATGACAAAACACAACCAAGAAAGCAACAACGAACTCCTCAGACCCCGTTGGTGCAGAATTGAATGCAACACGAACTTGATAATAATACGGCCCTCCAGAAAACAAGAACAGTTTTGGAAGCTTGAATCTAGTTCGAGAAAATGGGTTCAAGAATAAAAGCTCAGAGAAAGTTTGGCTCTTGACCCACTCATAATGAAATATATTGAATACCAACCAACCTTGCACTGAGTAAACCCTATTATAACTACGGTCGATTTCTTGCGGTCATTTTTCAGTGAGCACAGTGGAATCATGGTTGCTCCATGGGGCAGATAAGCTTCCAAAGTTTCAACAGCACGTTGTTGAAAGAGAGAGCATCAATGGAAGCTGAGATGAAAATATGACGTTAGCGGCCTTTCACCAAGAGCGGCATGTGGTACGACAATTCATGACATCATCTAAACACAGCCTTTGAAAAATTAGTTCCAACAATTCCAAAGGCAAATCCATCCAACCCATCGTCCATCGAAATATGATGGATCAAATGTTAAGTTAATGATTTAATCAAGGTGACTCATCTCTCAAAACGAGTTTTAAATATATACTTCACCATTGTAAGAAAATTTTTATTTTTAATCATGTTAAACAATTGAATTCAATTTGATTTAATTTTAGAATAAAAATTGATTTGATTTAAAAATCCCATTAATTAAGATTATAACTAAATTTAAATTATTTAATTTTTTAAAATAAATTTTGGTTAGAATTAAAATGATTTGATGTGTTAAAATGTAAACAATTATTTTTATATTTTAGATATCAATATTAAAAATAAGAATATTAGTAATAAAAAACAGTTGTAAATAAAAAATTAAATTATTATATCAACTTGTAAAATTTTATATCATTAATTCTAACACACAATAATTTATTTCCAATTCATTTCAGATCAAATCAAATCAAATCAACTCTAAAAAAATTAATTTCAAATTCATCAATAATAGTTTCAATCTTATTTTTTAATTTTGTCATGCTTCAAATATTTTAGTCAATGATATCCTATCCTGGTGAAATACCTGCTACATAAGGGGGGCGTTCTATTCTATAATAAATTAGAAAAAATTGCTCAAACTTTATATATGAAAATCTTAAAGCTTTAATTCAATTGTAATTGCCTTGGTATCTTTATTTCGAAAAATTTATAGGGTTGTAGAACTTTTTCATGAAATGTATTATAGAAGCTTCTACAAAACCAGCGTATATATAGTTTATAGAGAATGCAATATTGGAAACTACTATATTTTTTTATATCTATTTGTAAAGTTTTGCTGGCAATATAATATGTCTCTATTTTAAATTTTAAATGTTTCCACTACAAATAAATTAAATCCAATTATTAAAAGTTCCAAACCTATTTTATCTTTCTATTATTTTGACTATTAGTTAACCTAATCAAATTTAATCTTTTTCTATTCTCAAATCTCAGCCGTCTACTTATTTATTCTCTTAAACCCTCTTCTTAGTTTCATATTTTCATCCTTCTTTTTCTATTCTTTATCTAGTAGTCATCTTCACTTCATCAAAAGGTAAATTTTAAATTCTCTATTTTGTTTTATATAGCTCTCTATAACTTTATGTATCTTTCAATTTTATTGTTTCTCTTTTTGATATTTTCAATTGCAAATTTTAATTCAAACAATTATAATTTAGGTATTAATCTATTTTTTATTCTCTTCATGAATTTATATATTTTATTTTATTCTCAATTTAGTGATCCTTATTATTTATTTATTTATCTTTCGTTCTATTCTATTATATGTAATTTTGTTGCATATAAATTTTTAAAGTGAATTGATCAATTTACTAATTTAGAATATATTTTTTATTTTTAGAAATATAATGGAAAAATATTTTAAAAGAAAGCTACCACTAGAATCTAAAGTCACTCCATTAGTCTCTTCTAATAAAAAGAAATTCTTAGAATTCAATGTGAAAAGTCTGGTAGCTGATCCTGGACAACGACCCAAAATTTCAAATTATGATCCAAATGACAGAGATGAAGTTAAACGAGCTTATTTGCAAAAAGATCCTTGTTAACCAAGAGAACATGATTTTTCACAAACATATTTTGGAACTTCTCTCCGTAGATTTAATGCTGATCGGTTTAATGAATTTGGCAATTGGTTGGAATATAGTATTTTAAAAGATGCTGTCTTTTGTCTCTGTTGATATCTTATGAAACCTGATGGTGCGAGTGGTGATGCTTTTGTAAAAGAGGGATTTTTAAATTGGAAAAAGAAGGAGCAATTACAAACACATGTTGGAAATCATGATAGTGCTCATAATCAAGCTCGAAGAAAATGCAAAGCACTCATAAAGCAAAAGCAACGTATTGAAGTTGTTTTTCAAAAGCATTCAGACCAAGCTAAAAAAGATTACCGAACTCACTTAACAGCAACAATTGAGTGCATTAAGTTCTTATTGCGACAAGGATTGGCTTTTCGTGGTGATGATGAATCGCACAATTCAGACAATCAAGATAATTTTTTGGAGCTTCTTGACTTTCTTGCTCAACATAATACAGAGATTGATCATGTTTTCAAAAATGCTCGTGAAAACCTTAAACTAGTAGCACCTAAAATTCAAAAAGATATTGTTAGAGCTGCTGCAAGTGAAACTACTAAAGTTATTATTGATGATCTTGGAGATGATTTATTTGCTGTTTTAGTTGATGAAGCTCGAGACATTTCTATTAAAGAACAAATGGCTGTTTGTTTGCGGTATGTGAATAAAGAAGGGATTGTAATGGAGCGATTTCTTCGCCTTGTCCATGTTTCTAGCACAAATGCGTTGTCGTTAAAAGTAGCTTTGGAGTCTTTATTAGCAAAGCATAGTTTAAGCTTAGCAAGAATACGTGGACAAGGTTACGATGGAGCTAGTAATATGCAGGGAGAATTTAATGGCTTAAAAAGTTTGATCTTGAAAGAAAATGATTGTGCTTTTTATGTTCATTGTTTTGCTCACCAACTTCAATTAGCACTTGTGGTTGCTGCAAAGAAACAGGTCAAAATTGTACTACTTTTTAATTTGCTTGCTACTTTGTGCAATATTATTGGAGCTTCTTGTAAATGTAAAGACATGCTTCGTGAAAGTCAAATGCAAAAGACAATTGTTGCATTACAAAACGGAGATGTTTCTAGTGGGCGTGGCTTAAATCAAGAAACAATATTGTAAAAGACAGGTGATACTCGATGAGGCTCACATTATGGTACAATACTGAGCTTGATTTCTATTTTTTCTTCCGTGGTAGAACTTCTTGAAGTGATTGAGGAAGATGGAAATAATCCTGAACAAAGAGCTGAAGCCTGTCAATTATTGAATCATATTCAATCTTTTGAATTTGTATTCAATTTACATTTGATGAAAAGTATATTAGGAGTTACTAATAAGTTGTCTCAAGCTCTACAAAGAAGTGATCAAGACATTATAAATGCTACGACATTGGCTAAAGTGTCCAAGCAACGACTGCAAAGTATAAGAGACGATGGTTGGTCCTCTTTACTCAATGAAGTTTCACTATTTTGTGATAGTCACAATATTCTTGTTCCAAATATGAATTACATATTTGTAACACAAGGAAGATCATGACACAAAATCTAAAAGGTCTCAAATTTACATCATTTTCAAGTTGAATTATTTTATCAAGTGGTTGATGGACAATTTTAAGAGGTCAACAATCATTTTACTTAGGTAAATACTGAGCTACTTCTTTGTATAGTTTGTTTGAATCCAGGTGACTCATTTTTTGCATTTGATAAGGAGAAGTTTCTTCCTTTAGCTTAATTTTATCCACATAAATTCTCTTCTACTCAATTTTTGGCACTTGATGTAAACCCCGCTAAAATCGGAAAATAATTAGTAAATAAATTGAATTTTAATTAGAAAAATTAAAAATACAAAACTAATATCAAAATAGGATAGAGCTCGTCAAAATGAGAATTTTGATACCAATTTTGAAAAATTTGGCCCAAAGTTGGACCGGATGGGCCGAACCGGTTGAATCGGGGCCCAAACTGAGCCCATGGGTCCAACCGGACCCATAATTTAAAAGAAACACCAGCTTCTTCTTCCTCATTTCATACACCATGAAGCCAACAGATTTGGGGAGGAAGAACTCCCAAACCCTCATCAACCCTTGATCCACCATAACTTCCTCATTTGAGCTCCGATCGCCGCACCGTTCGCGGCCACATGTTCAGCACGTCGAACTCTACATTTTTGTTAGATCAATTTTATCGGTAAGCTCCATTTTCATTTCAGAATCTCTATTCCCCTTTCTTATGGTAAAATTGAACCCTTGTGATATAATCTTACACAATTTGGTGTTTTAGGTTCGATTTAGCTTCCGGAGCATATTGGGCTTGAGTCACTATGCGTGTGAGTACGGTAAGAGTAACCTAAACCCTAATCAATTTTGATTTTAGTATGAAGAAGCTAAATTTGTAGTATATATGTGATTAGGTGTGAATTGAGTTCATATATATGCATTAGGATTGAAAAGTGAGTATTTGGAGGCTTATTGATGATTAAAGCTCAGTTTGTGGCTGGTTTCTTTGAGATTGGAGGGCTGTGTTCTAGCTTGTAAGGCTGCCTTGGATTGAATAAAGTGATCGGTCAAGGTATGGTTTAGGTTTCGCGCGTTTAACATTTAAGGTGTTGTGAAAACTTAGGCTAGAGAACCATATGTTAAGTTGAAGTGGTTAAATGCATTAAATAATTAGTTTAGTGAAGATGTTGAATAAATTTATGGTTGAAATTGTATTGGAAATTATAAGTATGAGTTGTTGGTGTTGAATAAGTGTTCTTGTAATTATTAATGAAGGATTGATATATGTGTTGAAGGATCATATATGTTGAAGAATTGTTATATGTGATACATGTTGATATATTGGGATCATTGTGTGGATTTTATGGAATGGTATGGACATTGATGTGCTAATGGTTGCTGATGATAGAATAAGACTTGTTGTGTTGTATATCTACAAGTTTTGTGCGTAGAGAATGAGAAATTGGTGAAAAATGGGGTTTGGGATATTTTTGGTAAAATGTGAATTTTGACGAAATTCGGAAGTCCATATCTTGCTCCAAAAATTTTGAATAAATATGAAATTTGTTTTAAATTAAAGAGGGTTTAACAAGCTTGAGATCAATATAAAGTTTGTAGAAAATCGAATTTTGTAGAGGAAGTTGTAGATGCCGAAAAATTGGTGCGAAAAATTGAATTTTTGTAAGTTGCAGCAGAAAGGGTTTAACAAAGCCGTGCGCATGCACCCAATAGAAGTGAAAATCTACCTGTGCGTACACACGCCTCTGTGCGTACGCACACCTGGTATTTTCTATAAAGTGTGCGTACGCACGCCCCTGTGCGCATGCACACGCCAAGATGGGCCTTCTATTGGTGGCGCTAGCACATGCGAGGCGCTGGCACACCAAATGATGTGTGCGCACGCACACGTGCTGCTTTCTTGTTGAGCTGTGCGCATGCACAGGTGTGTGCGTACGCACACGCCCTGTTTTCCAGCACCTTTATTTTTTCTATTCTAAACATGATTTTAAACCCTAAACCCCCTATTTTTTCCCTGTTGATCCTAGATCCTACTAGTAAGTTTAGTAAATAGCAGAAGATAGAAGTTTGAGGTAACTTGGGAGTGAAGAAAGAGGTAAATATAATGAGAAATGTGAAAGGGGAGTTGTGAATGAAAGGAGTTAATATGCCATGGCTTTGATGAATGATTAAATAATGATTATGATTATGAAATGGCTTATGAATGATGAAATCTGAGATACGAGTTTCCCTGGGTAAGAACCGTGGCTTGCCACCACGTGTTCAAGGTTGAATCTCGATACTCTGTTGACCCTACGTCGTAAAGGTAACTGGGCACGTATAAATTCCTGGATATGGATAGCCCCCAATGAGTGATTTCAATGATATATGAATGTGAAATCTATGCATAGACTCATGGAGATGCGCGACGGGGGACAGTCTAAGGTTTTCAGACTTGTCGGGTTGGCTGGATAACCGACAGATGAGTCTCATCAGCCATAGGACAGGTATGCATCATGTGCATTTGTTTGTTTTGATTTCTATGCATTTCCTAGGTTTTCCTAATTGAATGTATACCTCCTACTACTTGTTATACTTGCTACTTTCCCTATCTGCTTATTACTTGTGCGTGAATTTGTTTGGTTGCTTGTCTCTACTGAATTATGGATGACAGAAGGATGGAAGGATGGTGAATTTGTTGAATTATTCCCAGGACCATATTTATTATACACGTGTCACCTTTACCATGCTGAGAACCTCCGGTTCTCACCCCATACTGTGTTGTTGTTTTTCAGATGCAGGTCGAGAGGCTCCTCGCTAGACGTCTGAATCCTTGAAGCAAAGTAGTTCCTGGGTGTATTTTGGGTTTCTACTTGTATATATGTATATGTGTATTTAGTTTGCTCTCCAAGAAACTTGTTTATTTTGCTCCTCTTAGAGGCTACAGGAGAGTTAGGGGCTTGATTCTGTATCTTGAGTATTTTGGGATACCTGCCTATGTATATATATATATATATATATTCTCCGGCCAGCCTTGGCTTCGCGGGCTGAGTTAGGAGCTAGTTATAATGTATTTTTGGCTTTCTTTACTCTCTTGCTTATTCTTATCCTTATCTACTAGGTTTCTTAGCACGCAAGTAATCTTATTCCTTGAGCGTTGCTCTTTTTATTTTGCGATTTTTGTTTACCCGTTTTCAAGGCTCCTCGTATATTATCTGTTTTCACTATTATATGTACCTATTTATTTGATTAGAGGTTCGTAACACCACACTACCTCTGTTCTATGACTTAAGTGTTAAACTCTGTGTAGTAGGGTGTTACATTATGGTATCAGAGCAGTTCATTCCTGTAGAGCCTGAGGACGGACTGACTATGCTTCTGTGCATTCTCTGTGTGTGTGTTTATGCGCTAGTAGGATATCTAACTGATATATGTGGCATAAATGTTCGTGAGCATGCATTTGGGACTTAAAGCACTAGACTTGTGATATTGAGACTGATCAACTTGATATCACTTGTTTGGTGTGTATAGGGACCAGATGTCGACTCGCGGACGTGGACGCGGGCGAGGTAGAGGTAGAATAGGCAATGCTATACCTGAAGCGTCAGGGAATACTCCTAACCCTGTAGACTTCATGGCTGCTTTAGGCAATATGGCAGCTGCAATGCAAGTGACAGCTGAAGCCCTGGAAAATCAAATTAATAATGGAAATAATGGCAATAATTGCAATAATAGCCCTATGTCACTTTCTTCGTTCCTAAAGGTTCACCCGCTGACCTTCAGAGGGACCTTGAATCCTATTGATGCTGATAAATGGATACAGGCTATTGAGTGAGCATTACAGGCTCAGCAGGTTTTCTGATGAACAGTAGTGGCAGGGCATGAGGCGTATTTTGCAGCCTGATGGAGTTGTGATTTCGTGGGAGTTGTTCCGAGAAGAATTTTATAAGAAATACTTTCCCAACTCAGTTAGAAATGCCAAGGAAATCAAACTGCTTCAACTGAAACAAGGCCAGATGACCATTACTAAGTACACAAGCAAGTTTGAGGAATTGTGTCGCTTTTCACGCATCTGTCAGGGAGCTCCTGAGGACTTTGCTGAGTGAAAGTGTATTAGGTTTGAGGGAGGTCTCCGGAGCGATATTCATAGCTTTGTAGCACCTATAGAGATTTAAGTGTTCTCTGAGCTTTTGAATAAGAGCAAAGTAGCTGAAGAGTATGTAAGGAAGGCTGCAGCAAAAAAGGGAAGCATGAGGATGCCATTTCAGAGGACTACGGGGAGGAATTTTGCACCTAGAGGCAAACAATTCAAACATGGAGGCTTTGTCCCTCAGAATAATCAGGGGCAGGGCAACCTTAGGAGGCCAAATGTCAGTGCCAATTAGGGAAGAAAATAGGGAAAGCAGCCACAGTAGGACTTGAGTTGCGACAGATGCGAAAAGTACCATTCAGAGCCATGTAGGTTTGGGACTGGAGTCTGTTATTCCTGTGGATAGCCTGGACAGTTGGCTAATAACTACCCAGAGAAGAAGAGATGTGAGACAGGCAGAATGCAGCAACCAGGGAGAGTATATACTACTTCTTCGGTAGGCGCTGAGGGGTTAGAGACATTGATCATAGGTAATTGTGAGATGGCTGGTAAAACTTTGAATACCTTGTTTGATTCTGGAGCTACACATTCTTTTAGTGCGTTTGAGAAGGCTGATGAGTTAGGATTGAAAATAGTAGTCCTGGGATATGATTTAAAGGTGTATAATGCCACCCACGAGGCTTTGATGACTAGGTTAGGGTGCCCCAAGTTCCATTTCGGATACAACAGTGTGACTTCGTGCATAACTTAATTTGTCTACTAATGAATGATCTTGATCTCATTTTGGGGTTGGACTGGTTATCCAAGAACCATGTTCTACTTGATTGTTCCACGAAAATAGTGTGTTTTATGCCAGAAGATACAGAAGGACCGGTTGTGGCGAATAGCTATTATTTGAATTCCATGACAGTAAATTGTTCTGGGGCCGAATGCCAGGGAATATTGTTGTTAACTGTGGGTGTTTCGGGTGATGATCAAAGCTTGGAGCAAATTCCGATAGTGTGTGAGTTTTCGGAGGTGTTTTCTGACGATATTGATGAATTTTCGCCTAAGTGAGAGGTGGAGTTCGCTATTGAATTAGTGCCTGGGGTTGGACTGATCTCGAGTGCTCCTTATAGGATGTCACATCTAGAAATGGCCAAACTGAAGTCTCAACTGGAGGATCTGTTGGGAAAGAACTTTATCCGATCGAGTGTTTCTCCGTGGGGCGCGCCAGTGCTACTGGTGAAGAAGAAAGATGGGAGTATGCGCTTATGTGTTGACTATAGGCAGCTGAATAAGATTACAGTAAAGAATAAATACCCGTTGCCAAGGATTGATGACTTGATGGACCAGTTACAAGGAGCCGATGTGTTCTCTAAGATTGATTTACGATCCGGATACCACCAGATAAGGGTCAGAGATGATGATATTCCTAAAATTGCCTTCATAACGCAGTATGGTCATTATGAATACACAGTGATGTCCTTCGGATTGACTAATGTTCCGGCGATATTCATGGATTACATGAACAAGATTTTCCACCCATATGTGGATAAGTTTGTTGTTGTGTTTATCGACGACATTCTTATCTACTCTAAGACAGAGGATGAGCATGCGGAGCACTTGCGAACACTGCTGTAAATCCTAAAGAATAGGAAATTGTATGCCAAGCTATCTGATAAACCACTATTTTATGGTTTACAATGTGCTTAATTGTGTGGTTTTATCATGGTCTTTACCCACTTATTCATATAATTAGCATGCATTTATATTTCCTTCCTAAAATTATTACATGATTGAAAACATGCTTCTTTGGTCTTAATTTAGCTTGTGTTAAGTGTTTCAGGCTTTATAGGGCATGAATGAGTGAGAGATTGGGAAGGAAGCTTGCAAAAATGGAAGGAACACAAGAAGTAGAGGAGATGACCAGCGAGAAGTGACGCGTACGCATCAGCGACGCGACCGCGAGGAAGAAAGAAATCCGCAGTGACGCGGCCGCATGGCTCATGCGACCACGCGGATTGGAAAAGCACAAGTGACGCGGAAGCCTGGACGACACGAATCACGCGTCCGCATGGATGACGCGATCGCGTGGCGTGCGCGATCTGCAGAATTACAAAAGTCGCTGGCAGAGATTCTGGGCCACATTTCAACCCAGTTTTCGGCCCAGAAACACAGATTAAAGTCAGGGAACTTGCAAAGACTCATCATGCTCTGATAAATTCATAATTTTATGTTTTAGATGTAGTTTTTAGAGAGAGAGGTTCTCTCCTCTCTCTTAGGATTTAGGTAGAGTTTTCAGAAATTAGGATTTAGGACTTTTCTTAGTTTTAGGAGTGACTCCCGATCCTAGGTTCAATGGTCTTTGTATTTATTTATTTCCAATGTTCCATGTTTGGATTGATTTTCTTATTTAAATATAATTTGAGGTATTTTCATATCTATGATTTGTATCTTTTATTTATATAAATAATTTGGATTTTTCTGTTACCCTTTTGGCTTTGGTTGAGTAATTGGTGACACTCGAGTTAACAAACTCCTTTGTGATTGATAATTGGAATTTGCTGATTAGTTTGAATCCCGCTAATGCTAGTCTTCATCCACTTAACTTACCTTCATAGTTAGAGGTTAACAAAGTGGGAGAAAAATCCAATTCTCATCACAATTGATAAAGATAAACTAGGATAGGACTTCCAGTTCTTATACTTTGCCAAAGGTTTATTTTACAGTTATTATTATTTTATTTTACTTGTCATTCAACTAACCTTTTACCTTAATCCAAAACCCCAAAACACACTTTTTCATAACCAATAATAAGAACATACCTCCCTGCAATTCCTTGAGAAGACGACCCGAGGTTTAAATACTCGGTTATCAATTTTAAAGGGTTTTGTTACTTGTGACAACCAAAACGTTTGCACGAAGGGATTTCTGTTAGTTTAGAAGCTATATCTACAACGCAAATATTTTTATAAATTTTTTACTAGCAAAAATCCTAACGTCAAAATGGCGCCGTTGCCGGGGAATTGCAAACGTGTGCCTTATTATTGGTTATTGTAAATATTTTTCAAAAATTTTTTTTTTCAAAAATTATATCTTTTTCAAAATATTTTCTTTTTGTTAGTTTCTATTTTTATTTTCTTCTACTACTATGAACTCTCACCCTCTTGGCTATGAGTCTGGTTACAACTATGTTGCAGGAAGAGGAGATTATAATGAGAACAGGCATCAAGGTTGGAACAATCAAAGATGGGAGGAGCCACAAGAATTTAATCAACCCTCATGGCAACAACCACCTTCAATGGACTATCAACAACCGTTCTGTAATGCATATCAAGGCAATGGCTATGGTGAGCATTCTTCTGATTATCAACAACCACCACCATATGCCTATAAGCCCCCTCAATATAGCCTTGGACCACCATACTCACGAGCCCCTTACTACCAAACACCCTCATACGATCCTAACCCGTACCCACCATACCAACCACCTTATGAGCCAAATGAACCATACACAGAACCACCACCTCAATATACACCATCTCCTATTCATTATCAAGATGAACCACCTTTCTACCATGAACCCTTTCTCTCAACAAGTGAACCCTCCTATCCACCCCAAATCTCCTTGGAGAAAGCAATTGCTGATCTAAACTCTACTATACAAGCTCTCGCCGCCCAAATCAGACCACCAAATACCTTCAACAATCAACCCTCAAGCTCTAGTGCACTTCCTTTTCAACCACAGAATGATCTCTCCACCCCATCACCACCATCCATGGAAGAGCACCCACAACCATCAATCCAAAAGCAACATGATCCCAATGATACTATTGACATGGAACGAGAGAGAAGGGATCATCTTTGTGAATCCATACTTCATAAGGAGCTAGAGGAGGCACTAAAGGTGAAGGTAGTAGACACCCTTGAGGTTGACAGCGCGGTTGAAGAACTAGTGAAAGAAGACAACAAGGAGGATTTTGTGCTTAAAGGTGACAAAATAGTTGAAAGGAAAATCATCGAGGATGAATACGATCTCATAGTTAAATACCTGGATCAAGAAAGAAATCAATTACCCTTCCGACGTTCAGACATTCAAAGACCCTCCATGGTTTCATGTGGGAAATCTACTGAAGAACGTAGCAAGAGGGAGAAATTGGGCACTCCGGTGGATAGTGAGCAGCATGATTTGATATTGGAACAAGTGGAGAAAGCCGAAATTATTGAAGAAGAAGATGAGGCAGTGGTTGAAGACTTAGGAGATGCTGAATTTGAAATTGATGTTGAGGAGGGTGTACAACCTCCAAGGCATGTCATAATAGAAGACTTGGAAGAGGTTAATCAAGAGATGGAGATTCAAGAAGAAGAGGCACAACCTCCCATGCCCTTGGTGAGCAATGAAGAAGAGATTGAATTGGCAGAAAGCTACCAAGAGGAAGAGGTTGAGATTGAAGAAGATTACAAAGATGTGGAAGTTGTCAGAGAAGAGCACAAGGGAGTGGAGCTTGCAAATTCATTGGAAATATCTCTCCCAAGACCATTACCGTCCAACACAACGTTCAAGTGGGTAAAATTCCTATCCTTATCCTTTACTTTCCCACTTGAATATGGGCTACTGGAGACAGATGGTCAACTCAGAGCTCTCTGTGGCATCAAGAGTAAGAGGAAGGTGGTTAGTGGTAAGTATTGTCCTGCAAAGTTCAACATGGTTATGTGCTCAAAGTTTAAACGTAAAGGTTGGTGTAGAGCTCAGTTGAATGGGTCTAGGAAGTTATTTGGTAGCTCCCCTGAGGATTCTAGAAAGTTATTTGACAGCTCCCTTGAGGATTCAGATTATTTGCTATCCGGATGGAATCATGATGATCAACAAGAAGACGGGTGCACAAGCAAAGTTTGGGATCCCGAAGGATATTGGACGTACAAACATTGGTGGGATTCCTGGATCAGTTCAAGCACAAGCCACCATAACAGGGAGCTCACCAAATGTCCAACTTAAGGACTTTAACTAAAAGTGCTAGGTGGGAGACAACCCACCATGGTATGATCGTTCCTTTTTCATTTTTATTTAGTTTTATTTGTTTTCGAATTTTATTTTATTTTATTGTATTGAACCTGAAATTTTGCATAACATTCATATTAGCATTGCATTATGCATACTGCATCGTTATAAAAAAAAGGCACGCACGCGACGCGGCAGCGTCGCTGACGCGTCCGCGTCCCATGTGCATTGTGAAGAAGATAAATCGAACAGAGAGTCACGCGAGAGCGTGGCTGGAGGCAGTGCCCGTGGCATAAATCGTCCTACGCGACCGCGTCACTGACGCATCTGCGTCGAGTGGGAACACTGGCCTCCCACGCGACCGCGTCACTCACGCGGCCGCGTGCCTTGGAATTCGACGTGGAAAAGGTGCACGACCGAAAGTTGTGCTAGAGTGGTATTGGATTGGTGCTAAACGCACAATTCTTCCCACGCGGCCGTGTGCCCCACGCATCCGCGTCATATCCCAATATTGGCCACTCACGCGATCGCATGACCCACGCGATCGCGTCACCCATATTTTGGCAAAATAAGATTTTTGAATAGAGAGTTGTGCGAGCGCGATGCTACCCTCGCACCAATCGCATAAAACGAGTCACGCGTCCGTGTGACCGACGCGACCGCGTCAATTAACTTAAAGCGCAAGTCGCGCGAACACGTCCCCCACGTGTCCGCGTCGCTTGTGCCGCACAGCTTATCCTAATTTGCCAAATATCTTATCTTTCTCTTTCCCAAATCCTACTTTTTCTTTTCCATTCTTCTTTCTTTCTTCCCCTTTCTTTCTTCTTCCCTCCTTAATTTTCTATTCTTCTTCTTTATTTTATGTTTTCTTCTTCCTTTTTCTTTCTTTTTACTTTCATTGTACATGTTTTCTTTTCCTTTCTTTTTCTTTTAAATTGGTGTTGAAAAATTTATTTAGGTCATTGTGGATTATTGCAAAATTGTTTGGCAATTATATATTAATTTTTTTTAAAGGGTTGCTTGCATGTTCAATTTATTATTTTCATTAAGATTATTTACCATGCATGCCATGTGTTCGTGAAAATGTGATGCATGAAAACTTGTCTCTCAACAAATTTCCCTTCGGCAAGTATACCGAATTGTCGTCAAGTGAAACTCACAATAGAGTGAGGTCGAATCCCACAAGGATTGATTGGTCAAGCAACTTTAGTTAGAAGAATATGCTAGTTGAGCTAAACAGAATTTAGATTATGATGCAGAAATTTAAATGACTAGAAAGTAAATAACAGAAATTAAAGTGCAGAATCTTAAATGGGGAGTTGGGATAATGAGCAGGAAATTAAATGGCAGAAAGTAAATAGAATGGGTAAGATCAGAAATGGGGAGATCATTGGGTTTAGGAGATGTTGCATTCTCCGGATCAAGTTCGTTCTCATCTCTTCCTCAATCAATGCAGTCATTAATCTCCTTGGCAATCTTAAGTGATTGGATCCCAATTCCTTGGCAATCCAATCTCTCTAAGCTTGAACAATTGCCCAATTCCTTGATTTAATTGCTCATGGGAAGAGATGAAAGTGTGGTCACTGATTATACCACATGTATTTCCAAATCAAAGTGTTGGGAGGATTAAATGTCACAATATCCATCCAAACCCCAATTTGGTCCAACATGAGAAAGCATTTCTAGCATGATTTCCTCATCCCTTTTCCAAGGTTCAAAGGAGATCCAATTATGGAGAGTTTCTTTTCCAAGACAACTAACCAATTGAATTAAGATCCAAAGCTTTCTAGTAAGATCAAGAGAAAAGAAAGAAGAAGAAGAATGAAAACTATAATTGATCCATCAAATTACAATAGAGCTCCCTAACGCAATGAAAGGGGTTTCATAGCTCTAGGAATGAAAAATGGCAGAAAAGAAGAATCCATGCTAGAAGTACAGAAAAGTAAATATGCAGAGAGTAGTTCCCAAAAGTGCTAAGCTTCTCTCTAGTTCAAAACTACTCCTATTTATATTACTCCTCATGATCTTCTAGTGAGTTCTTCAAGTCTTGGATGTGGGCTCTGGACCTTGAGTTGAAGCAATTCTCATCTTTAGTGGGCCCAGCTTGCAGAGAAATAAGAATTAGGCTTGGGCATTTAGTGAGATTAATGTTGGGTAATATTTTGAGTGCGAGAACGTTAGTGGCATTCACTTTTTCCACTAACGTTCCACCCTTATATATCCACGTTAATTCCAACGTTAGAAATCTTAATGTGACTTCTAACGTTTCTTACTCAATCCTTGGCCAACGTTAATGGGACTCACTTTTCCTATTAACGTTGGCTTGTGCCCCTTTTTGCAAACGTTAATGGGAATCACTTTTCCCATTAACGTTGCTTGCCTCTTGCCCCTATGTTAGATTTCACGTTAGCTTGGCTAACGTAGCTCTTAACGTTGGTCTCTATCACCTTCGAGAGCGTTAGTGACATCTTAACGTTGGTCTCTATCACCTTCGAGAACGTTGGTCTCTTAACGTAGTAATGAAGCCATCTCCCAACGTTAGTGACAAAAGTGAGTGTCACTAACGTTGGTTCTTTGAATTTAACTCCACGTTAACTCTCACGTTAACAATCTTAACGTGAGAGTTAACGTAGAGTTAACGTAGGCAATGCTAATGATCCAACGTTAGTGACAAAAGTGAGTGTCACTAACATTGGCGTTGTTGATCCTCTTTCACGTTAGAGTTCACATTAACTAAGTTAACGTGACTCTTAACGTGGGGCATTGCCTAGTTTCCCAACGTTAGTGGTGTTCACTTTTACCACTAACATTGAGGAGAAACGTTATTGGA
The DNA here is from genome assembly GCF_000817695.3 of Arachis duranensis. Taxonomy (NCBI): domain Eukaryota; kingdom Viridiplantae; phylum Streptophyta; class Magnoliopsida; order Fabales; family Fabaceae; genus Arachis; species Arachis duranensis. The sequence goes on along the minus strand of NC_029772.3, from coordinate 50,519,452 downwards.
GTTCATGTTTCTCGTTAACGTGGAGTCCTCTTTTTCTTTTACGTTAAGTACCACGTTAACTTAGTTAACGTGGCTCTTAACGTAAGCTATGAATGGCTTCGCAGGCGTTATTGGTGATCACTTTTCTCATTAACGTTGCAAGCTCTTTGCCATCC
>NC_029772.3:50508570-50519150 GCF_000817695.3 Arachis duranensis | reverse complement strand
TTGCCTTATTCACTAGGAAAATGCATGAAACTACCCTAAAACAGTAAAGAAAAGGTCAGTAAAACTGGCCTAGATGCCCTGGCATCACAATATCAAACTTAAAGCTTGCTTGTTCCTAAGCAAGTACTGAAGTATAAGCAAAATGAAATGAAAGAACAAGAAGATAAAATGGAAGTAGCATTCTTGGTTCATGGAGTTTCATGCATAGCAACTTAGGTTCTTTCCTTTTAGGTTTCAAGCCTTTATCAAATCCCTAATCACTCTCTTGATTGCATCCCTTGAGGCTTCTTTCTTATTGATCCTTCTCTTCTCTTTTTCAAAGTTTATTTTTCTTTTTGCTAGGTGCTTTGTAAGAGGGCGACTCTTTATGATAAGCTTTCAGCCAACACTCCCAAACCAGTTGGTTTTAAGGTGCTAGGTGTTAAGACACCCCTAAGGACTTACTCCCTCAAGTCTCTTTCTCTCATACATACACACCACATGGACATGGTTTGTTATTCTTTCTTTCTTGAGACCTTGGTGTCCAGCACCTCTTTGGATTACTAAGTGCTCTGTAACAAGGGTTACTCTTGATAGTGGATTTTCAGCTGATAATCCCGGATTAGTTAATCCAAGTTACCAAGTGATAAGGCACCCCTAAGAGCTTATTCATCCAAGTATATCCCTTGTACATAAACACCACAGACACATGCCTCAATTTTGAAACCCTTGGTACCTAGCATTGTTTCTTGTTGTGTTTCCTTTCTTATTTTCACTTGTATTACTCTTTTTCTTTTCTTGTTGGGATCTTATTGGTTAGCTAGCCTTAAAGAATGTGCCTCAAACATAGGACTTAGGATGGATAGTTGCTTTCTTTCCTTTCTTGGTGAACCAACTTAGCTTACTAATCATCCTACCACAAACATTCAGAATGCACTTCAGAAAATGACTCCACTCTTGTTCTTCCCATAACATTTTCTTTTTTAATTAACTTAAAGAGACAAGCATACAAGTAAGAAGGATGAAAGTGAGCATTCAAGACATTAGGCTTAATAACATAAACCTAAGCAATGAAACTTAAATGCATAATTGAAAATCCTAAGCTACCATGGAAGCATGTTCTATTTACATGATTTTCCTTATTTAAAGCTTTGAAAAAGAAAGTACTAAGAAGGAACTTCACCACCTTTCACTTGTTGGCTTGCTCTTCTCTTCTGCTCCCTTGGGATTCTCCTTGATTACTTGAGTCTCCATTCCCCTTGTGCTTCCCCATCAACTTTTTCCAGAAACCGGCATCTTTCATCTTCTTCTTTAATGCTTCCTTTTGCTGTTTCACCTTTCCTCCCTCTTGTTCAGTTAAGTTCTTGCGAACTGTCTCATAGCTTGGGATGTCAGGGTGCAGGTGATGCATATGCTCAACCACAAAGTTTAACTTTGCCTGAGTGTTGATGTTGAATTCTTCTCGATGCAGTTGCCTTCCTTCATTTAGCACACTAAATTCGTTGAATGCTTTCATCTGATTCATCTGGCGTTGATTGAGTTCCTGGAGGCGTTTATCTTGGCTTTCTTGCCTTTCAGACACTTGATTGATGGCTTGAGTAAGCTGGGAATAGTGCTCTTGTTGCTGCTCCATTAGTTGTTTCTGCCATTCCCTTTGTTGATTCATCCAATTTGTTAGCATTTCCTCTTGCCTATCCATTCTCTGAAATTGAAGTTGCAGTTGTTATTCTTGTCCTTCCATGTATATCCTTGACAAATCATCAATGGTTCCTCGGATGTGACCCAAGTTGATGTTGGTTGGGTCATGATATCCTTCTTGATGATATTCTGTGGGTTGGAGTTCTTCTTGGGGATATCCTTCTTGATGATATTCCGTGGGTTGGGGTTTTCCTTGGAGAGGCTCTTCCTCTTGTGCTTCTTCTGATGCCCTCTTCCTTAGATGGGGTCTTTTTTGCTGTTGAGCTGGAGTCACATGGGTTATGCATTGGAGTGTAAGTGATCTCCCAAGACCTATCCAAGTTGGATTGCTGTCCTCAAAGACTACCTTGGCTTTCATGCATAATCTAAGGATGGTGCTGGGGTACCAAAGTCTAGCACCTGAATCCTTCTTCTCGGCTGATTCTTAGATTCCTTCAGCTATAATTTCGTGCACATTGATGCTTCCACCCTTTATCAAGCAATGTACCATGGTAGCTCGAGTAATATTGACCTCAGAATTGTTTGCTGCTGGAAGGATAGATCGTCTCACAAGCTCAAACCAACCCTTGGCTTCCGGGATGAGGTCTCCTCTCCTGATGAACCGGGGTCTCTTATCTGAATACCTTTCTCAGTCAGATCCCACAATGCATATGTCACCCACGATCTCTTCCAATTCATCATTGTCGGCGCCCTTATTTATTCTTTCTTGGTAACCAAGCTCAACAAAATGTGGGGATTTCAAGTGGAGAACTCTAGTGATTGCATTGGGGCTAAAATCCACCTCTATTCCTCTTACATAGCTCTTAAAGGTGGGGGCTGTGGTCTTGTCTTCTCTAACCATATTTGCATAAAATTCCTTGATGAGGTTTGCATTTGCTCTTGCTTCCAGGTTAGTGAGCTTTTCCCAACCCCTCTTTTCAATCTTCTCCCGAATTTGTGGACACTCATCTTCATCGAACTGGAAGGTTGATTCAGGCAGTATCTTCTTGTCCTTTATTCACTCAAACTTGATCTCATGGAAGGCTGTCTTGAATCTCCCGGTGTCGAAGGAGGACTGCTCCATTGGTTCCTTTTCCCTTCGCCTCTTGAAGCTTGATGCTGCCTTGATTGAGAATTGAATAGTAAAGGCTAAAGGGTTGAAGATGGAGTTCGGTTGGGTTGAGGTAGAATGAGTCTTGAAGGAATGTGTTTTGAGAAAAAGGAGAAGAGGTGCGTTTGATGAATCTTTGAGAGAGGTTGGATTGGTGAAGGTTCTTTATATAGATGGGTGGTGGTAGTTGAATGGTGTAGATCAATTGCACGGTCTTGATGGTGAACGGTTGGGGTTTGGTGCAAGGTGAGCACAAGGATCATCATATTTATTAAGATGACTCTTTCTCATCCTTTCAAGACACTACTTCCCAAGGGGTTTTAGTTTGGTCCTCAAGATTGTCCACTCCCAATGTTGCATGGCAACACTTTCAAGGACATTCCCTATGAAGACAAGTGTGAAATTCCCTTGGTGTAGTGTCCGAATCCTTCTTCCTCAATTGTCCTATCAAGTACCATCAATGTCCTTTTTGATTCCCTATACACGAAAAAGGGAGAATGTGAAAATTAATTAAAAAATTGGTGGGAAAATGTGTGAACTAATAAAATATTTCTTTTTCTTTTTCTTTTGTTTCTATATGACTAAATGTTTTCCATGAAGGCAAATCAATCAAACATTAAGCTACCCATGCATGCACGTTGGTACACCAAACTTGTTTGTAATCACATGATGCAACAAGTTTGGGGAGTGAACTTTCCTCATAAGGTGTGTTCAAACCACACTTGGTGTGCTTTGAACACCAAACTTATCATGTACTATAAGTTACATGTAGAGGGGCTTTATGTTAGTTATCAAGATTAATTTGAACTTCCATGGAAATTACCTTATTACTGTTATTAGAAACTTAAGAAAGGAGTTATAGAACATGGGTTGCCTCCCATGAAGCGCTTCTTTAACGTCATTAGCTTGATGTTTGGTTCTTGTCAAGGTGGCTGATAGTGCTTGAAGTCTTCCCCTCTTGCAGTGAACCTATGTCCATTAGCTTTGTTGATAAGCTCCACATGCTCTAAGGACATGATTTTGTTGATGGTATACACTGGGGGAAGCTGAGATGGAATAGTGGGGAGGTGAGGTGGTATAGATGGAAAGTATGTAGAAATCACTTCATCACCTGGTGAGAAATTTTTTGTAGGAATTTTCTTATTTCTCCATCCCCTTGGAACTTTCTTCTTTGTTTCCATTGCTGTTGTCTTGTTTTCTATGGATTCTTTCTCTAGTGGATTCTTGTTATTGATCTTGCATGACTCTCATGGTTCTGGTTCCCCTTGGATCATCTTTGAACATGGTTCTTCTTGACTATATGGCTTCCCAACTAATGAGGCTTCTAATTGTGTTGTTTGTGCTTCCTTGTTTGGCTCCTCCATCAACTTATTGTCTTCATGATCTGCTTCTTGTGAGGGTTTAAAGACATTGAAAGTGAGCTGCTCATCATGTATTCTCAACACCAACTCTTCTCGTTCTACATCTATGAGTGCTCTAGCTGTGGCTAGGAATGGTCTTCCCAAAATGATGGGGTAAATAGGATTCTCATCCATTTTCAGAACAACAAAATCTGTGGGAAGATAGTAGCTCCCAACCTTCACCAACACATTTTCAACCACCCATACTGCTTATTTTTGAGTTTTGTCAGCCAATCTGATAATTACATCAGTAGGAGTTAGTTCATTGATTTAAAGCTTCTTCATGAGGGAGAGAGGCATTAGGTTGATGCTTGCTCCCAAGTCACAAAGCCCTTTGTCAATCATTGTTTCTCCTATGGCACAAGGAATGTGAAAACTCCCTGGATCCTCCTTCTTTGTGGGTGGCCCTGGTTGAATGAGAGCACTACAATCTCTGTTCATCTTGATTGTTTGTCCACCCTTCAATGGACTTTTTCTGGCTAGTAGCTCCTTTATATACTTGATATAGAAAGGCATCTGTTGGAGGGCTTTAATGAATGGTATATTTACATCTAGAGATGCAAACATATCAAGAAACCTTGAGTACATTCTCCCTGCTACACCACCTTTAAGCCTGTGGAGAAAAGGTGCATATGGGTTCAATACCTCCTTCTTCTTTAGCTCTTCCTTGGATGTAAGCTGAGTTGCACAGCTTCCTTCCTTCTGGCTTTCCTTTTGGTTATCTTGAAGGTATTCTACTCCATTCATACTCCCCTCATTACTTGTGGTTATCATTTTGCATTCCTCCCATCTCACTTTCTTTGTTTCCCCTCTTGGATTCTTCTCTGTATCACTGGGGAATCCATCAGTGGGTTTGGGAATTTTTTTAGATAGGTACCCTACTTGGGACTCCAATCTCTTAATGTTTTCTCCTTGGTTCTTGATATTAGCTCGCACTTCTTCCTTAAACACTTTGTTGTGTTGGACTTCTCTGCATATGTTTTCAAGTAGAGCCTCAATCTTCGAAAGCCTATCATCTGTCAATGATGGTGGGTTGAGATTAGGTGGTTGAGAAGGTTGGTTAGATGGATGTTGGTAATATCTCTGTGAGGTGTTTTGATGAGTAGCATTGTTGTTGGAGTTGAAGTTGTGGCGTCTCTGATCTTGCCCTTGGTCTTGTTGATTTCCCCATCCAAAGTTGGGGTGATTTCTCCATCTAGAGTTGTAAGTTTTGGAGTATGGATCATGGACTTGTCTAGGTGAGTTTCCCACATAGTTGGCTTACTCCCAGTCACATTCTTCTCCTATGTTTACTCCTTCTTGAGTTGGTGATGAGGTGATGGCTGCTGCAACTTGGTTCTCTTCCACCTTCTTGGTAAGATCTGCTAGCTGCTTGGTGATCATCTTGTTTTGGGCTAATAGTGCATCCATGTGGTTCAGCTCCATTACTCCTCTAGTGTTGCTTCTTTCGGAGGCATAGAAGTAGTCATTCTCAGCAACTGTTTCAATGACATCTATGGCTTCTTCAATGGTTTTCTTCTTGTTTAAAGAGCCTCCTGATGAATGATCTACAACCTTCTTTGACTCATAGGAAAGACCTTCATAGAAGATGTGAAGTTGAACCCACTCATTAAACATCTCTAGTGGGCATCTCCTTGTCAAATCTTTGAATCTCTCCCATGCTTCATAAAGTGTCTCACCATCTTGTTGTCTAAAAGTCTGCACCTCAGTTCTTAGCCTATTGATCCTTTGAGGAGGATAAAATCTTGCTAAAAACTTGTTCACCACTTCTTCCAAATTAGTTAAGCTTTCCTTTGGGAAGGATTCAAGCCATTTGGATGCCTTGTCCCTTAGTGAAAAAGGGAACAAGAGCAGCCTATAGACATCCGGGTGGACTCCATTGGACTTCACTGTGTCACAAATCCTCAAGAAGGTGGTCAAGTGTTGATTAGGATCTTCTTGAGCACCTCCTCCAAATGAACAATTATTCTGCACCAGGGTGATGAGCTGAGGTTTTAGCTCGAAATTGTTGGCATGTATGGTGGGCTTCTGAATGCTGCTCCCACAGTTTCCAGGATTAGGGTTGATATAGGATCCTGAGACCCTCCTTTCTTGCCCAGCATGGTTGGCATGGCCTTGATTATGAGCCTCCTCTTCATGATTGTTCTCCAAATTCTCTTCCACGTTGGGTTCAAAATACTCTTCCTCTACTTCCTCAGCATCAATAATCCCTTTTCCTCTTGTTTCCCTTCGTCGTCTTCAAAGGGTTCTTTCAGGTTCTGAATCAAAGGATGTTGAAGCTCCTTCTCTTCTCCATGTCATACAACAAACAGCTTGCACAACAGGAGGTATAGTGAAGACTATTCTTGTTAGAGTAATTGTTAGTGTGAGTGATGCAATTTATCAAACAATTAGTGGGTTAGTGAGCTGAATTATAATAAACAAAGAAATGAAGAACGAAACAAAACTAAGGGGGTGCAGGGGTGAGGAAGAAATCAAAAAAACTACAGAAATTGACTGAATAGACTAAACGAATAACAAAACATATAAAAAATGCTCAATCTATTGATCTTCTAACTTAATCATTGCTGATTCAAAATCAATCCCCGGCAACGGCGCTATAAACTTGATGCATGAAAACTTGTCTCTCAACAAATTTCCCTTCGGAAAGTATACCAAATTATCGTCAAGTAAAACTCACAATAGAGTGAGGTCGAATCCCACAAGGATTGATTGGTCAAGCAACTTTAGTTAGAAGAATATGCTAGTTGAGCTAAACAGAATTTAGATTATGATGCAGAAATTTAAATGACTAGAAAGTAATAACGATAAATGGCAGAAAGTAAAGAGAATAGGTAAGATCAGAAATGGGGTAATCATTGGGTTCAGGAGATGTTGCATTCTCCGGATCAAGTTCATTCTCATCTCTTCCTCAATCAATGCATTCATTGATCTCCTTGGCAATCTTAAGTGATTGGATCCCAATTCCTTTGCAATCCAATCTCTCTAAGCTTGAACAATTGCCCAATTCCTTGATTTAATTGCTCATGGGGAGAGATGAAAGTGTGGTCACTGATTATACCACATGTATTTCCAAATCAAAGTGTTGGGAGGATTAAATGTCACAATATCCATCCAAACCCCAATTTGGTCCAACATGAGAAAGCATTTCTAGCATGATTTCCTCATCCCTTTTCCAAGGTTCAAAGGAGATCCAATTATGGAGAGTTTCTTTTCCAAGACAACTAACCAATTGAATTAAGATCCAAAGCTTTCTAGTAAGATCAAGAGAAAAGAAAGAAGAAGAAGAATAAAAACTATAATTGATCCATCAAATTACAACAGAGCTCCCTAACCCAATGAAAGGGGTTTAGTTGTTCATAACTCTAGGAATCAAAAATGGCAGAAAAGAAGAATCCATGCTAGAAGTACAGAAAAGTAAATATGCAGAGAGTAGTTCCCAAAAGTGCTAAGCTTCTCTCTAGTTCAAAACTACTCCTATTTATACTACTCCTCATGATCTTCTAGTGAGTTCTTCAAGTCTTGGATGTGGGCTCTGGACCTTGAGTTGAAGCAATTCTCATCTTTAGTGGGCCCAGCTTGCAGAGAAATAAGAATTAGGCTTGGGCATTTAGTGAGATTAATGTTGGGTAATATTTTGAGTGCGAGAACGTTAGTGGCATTCACTTTTTCCACTAACGTTCCATCCTTATATATCCACGTTAATTCCAACATTAGAAATCTTAACGTGACTTCTAACATTTCTTACTCAATCCTTGGCCAACGTTAATGGGACTCACTTTTCCCATTAACGTTGGCTTGTGCCCCTTTTTGCAAACGTTAATGGGAATCACTTTTCCCATTAACGTTGCTTGCCTCTTACCCCTACGTTAGATTTCACGTTAGCTTGCCTAACGTAGCTCTTAACGTGGGTCTCTATCACCTTCGAGAGCGTTAGTGACACTCACCTTTGTCACTAACGCTCCAATCGCCTTAAGTCCCTATGTTAGAACCCACGTTAACTAAGTTAACATGGCTCTTAACGTAGTAATGAAGCCATCTCCCAACGTTAGTGACAAAAGTGAGTGTCACTAACGTTAGTTCTTTGAATTCAACTCCACGTTAACTCTCACGTTAACAATCTTAATGTGAGAGTTAACGTAGACAATGCTAATGATCCAACGTTAGTGACAAAAGTGAGTGTCACTAACGTTGGCGTTGTTGATCCTCTTCCACGTTAGAGTTCACGTTAACTAAGTTAACGTGACTCTTAACGTGGGGCATTGCCTAGTTTCCCAACGTTAGTGGTGTTCACTTTTACCACTAACGTTGAGGAGAAACGTTATTGGAGTTCATGTTTCTCGTTAACGTGGTGTCCTCTTTTTCTTCTACGTTAAGTACCACGTTAACTTAGTTAACGTGGCTCTTAACGTAAGCTATGAATGGCTTCGCAGGCGTTATTGGTGATCACTTTTCTCATTAACGTTGCAAGCTCTTTGCTATCCCACGTTAGTAGTCACGTTAACTAAGTTAACGTGAATGCTAACGTGGTTCTTCCATGCTTCATTTGTCCTGAAATCAAGCAATTAAAGTGCATCAAAGCTCTAGCCAAAGTCATGAGATTATGCATCATCAAATTCTCATGCAATTCTGGCAAAAATCTCATGAAATCATGCAAAATTCACAATAGTTGCTTAAATGAAAGTGTAAGTGTATTTTCACCCAAAACTTGCCTTATTCACTAGGAAAATGCATGAAACTACCCTAAAACAGTAAAGAAAAGGTCAGTAAAACTGGCCTAGATGCCCTGGCATCAAAATGCCCATATGGCATTGTGCACTATTTTTCAGTATCTTTTATCCTACTACTCTGAATGCTTGCTTTTCACAAAACCCTTTTTCATATCATATTGATTCAGTATAATTGTCATTACAAACATGATTTTTAGTTTGAAAGACTTGGTAATCTAACTTGGAAATTGAATGCTTGATCTATGCTATTCATGCCTTTGCCAGCATGCCAATAAACATCTTGCATTTAACTGTCCTCACATGCATTTACTATATTTCCATTGATGACTTTTCACATGTAGTCATGACCATGTGTTAACGTCATTCTTCTTTCCTGTGCATTGATTACCACCTTTCCCACTCTCTTCCTTGCTCTAACCCTTAGCTTTAAAAGTTACTTTCTTTTTCCCTTTTCAGGATGGCCACCAAGAAGGGTACAGAGAGAGCTACTCCCAAACCACCGGCAAGGAAAGGAACACAAGAGAGCACTAGCTGAGGAACTACAACCCCCATTCACCTACACATCTCAGCATGCACCGAGGATGGTGAAATCTTTAAGTGTGGGGAGGTCAATACCAATCTCCACGGGTTAGTTAGTCCCTTCTCAACACCAATTTTTGTTTTTCATTGTTGCATTTGCATGTTTGATTGCATGTTTGTTTTTTGTGCATATTTAACCACTTGGTTAAAGTAATATTTTCTTTTTCAAGAAATTTTTATAGTATTTCACTAATTTGAATAAAACTTTTTGAAAAACTTGTTTGAAGAAATATTATTTTGGAACATAGTTTAGAGCCCGAACACACAAAACCTGTGAGATTTTGAGCCTATTTGATCGGTTGCATTTTATCAACCAATATTTTATTTTTGGTGTGTGTTTCTCTCTCTAAAATTGTGATCTTTATCTTGCTTAATTCTATATTTCCATTATTTGATGTATGCATGCACTTATATGATTGAGGCCTTGTTTCACTGAGCTTACATACCCTTATGGCCTTACCTTTTATTATCCTTTGCAAACCCATGTTGAGCCTATTTTATCCCTTGTTCTTTACTTTAGCTCATCACTAACTCTAAGTGGAAAACAATAATGTCCCTAATTTGAATCCTTGATTAGCTTAGACTAGTGAGAATGCTCATGAATTAAGTGTGGGAAAAAGTGGGTTTGGAAATGTTTGGTTTGGGAATTGAGTATGTTAGACTTTGTGTGAAAAGATGAAAAATGTTAAGAACATGTTTATGCATTCAAAACCTTAATCATATGCATTGAGAAGAGTAAAAAAAAAATAGCAAGTAATAAAAGGGGACAAAATGCCCCAGAGTAAGTGTTGGTACCAATGCATATGAGCTGCACTCAAAATTTGGAATGCATAAATATGTAGTGAACACAGTTAATGGGAAGTTAGATTTTGTATTTTAATTGAATGAATTGTCTTGAGTTAGGTGGAAAGTTTATGTTAATTAAGGATTCAAAGTTTTAGTCCACTTGGCCAAATACAATCCTACCTTGACCCTAACCCCATTACAACCCTTAAAAGACCTCTTGATTTGTGTATTGGTGCATTAAATTTTTGTTGATTGTTAGATGAAGAGCAAGCTATAGAAAGCAAGATTAGTAGAGAATTGAGAGAATTGACCCTAGAC
>NC_029772.3:50492222-50508541 GCF_000817695.3 Arachis duranensis | reverse complement strand
TTTAGCATGTAGTTGCATTCACATTCATAGGTTGCATTGCATAAGTCTTGGCTTTCTCTACTCATTTATTTGGTCTCCTTGAGTTTAGCATGAGGACATGCTAATGTTTAAGTGTGGGGAGGTTGATAAACTACTATTTTATGGTTTACAATGTGCTTAATTGTGTGGTTTTATCATGGTCTTTACCCACTTATTCATATAATTAGCATGCATTTATATTTCCTTCCTAAAATTATTACATGATTGAAAACATGCTTCTTTGGTCTTAATTTAGCTAATCTTAATCCTCTCTTATTACCATTCGATACCTTGATCTGTGTGTTAAGTATTTCAGCCTTTATAGGGCATGAATGAGTGAGAGATTGGGAAGGAAGCTTGCAAAAATGGAAGGAATACAAGAAGTAGAGGAGATGACCAGTGAGAAGTGACGCGTATGCGTCAGCGACGCGACCGCACAGAAGAAAGAAATCCGCAGTGACGCGGCCGCATGGCTCATGCGACTGCACGGATTGGAAAAGCACAAGTGACGCGGAAGCGTGGACGACGCGAACGCGTGGCAGGGAAAAACGCAAATGACGCGTCCGCATGGATGACGCGATCGCGTGGCGTGCGCGATCTGTAGAATTACAAAAGTCGCTGGCAGAGATTCTAGGCCGCATTTCAACCCAATTTTTGGCCCAGAAACACAGATTAAAGTCAGGGAACTTGCAGAGACTCATCATGCTCTGATAAATTCATAATTTTATGTTTTAGATGTAGTTTTTAGAGAGAGAGGTTCTCTCCTCTCTCTTAGGATTTAGGTAGAGTTTTCAGAAATTAGGATTTAGGACTTCTCTTAGTTTTAGGAGTGACTTATGATTTTAATTTAGATTTTCTACCTTTTGGCTCTGGTTGATTAATTGGTAACTCTTGAGTTATCAAACTCATTGTTGATTGAAAATTGGATTTCTTCATTTCATTAATTCAAGTTCCAATAACTCTGACTTTTCCCAACGAAAGACTAGGACCTGAGGAATCAAAATTAATTCATCCACTTAACTTACCTTCATAGTTAGAGGTTAACAAAGTGGGAGAAAAATCCAATTCTCATCACAATTGATAAGGATAAACTAGGATAGGACTTCCAGTTCTTATACCTTGCTAAAGGTTTATTTTACAGTTATTATTATTTTATTTTACTTGTCATTCAACTAACCTTTTACCTTAATCCAAAACCCCAAAACACACTTTTTCATAACCAATAATAAGAACATACCTCCCTGCAATTCCTTGAGAAGACGACCTGAGGTTTAAATACTCGGTTATCAATTTTAAAGGAGTTTGTTACTTGTGACAACCAAAACGTTTGCACGAAGGGATTTCTGTTAGTTTAGAAGCTATATCTACAACGCGAATATTTTTATAATTTTTTTACTAGCAAAAATCCTAACTTCACTATCCAAGTGCGAGCTCTGGAAGTCTGAAGTGAAATTTCTTGGTCATGTGGTTAGTAAGCAAGGCATAGTAGTGGATCCTGCTAAGATTGAGGCGGTGATGAATTGGGGACGACCAACTTTAGTGACAGAGATAAGGAGTTTCTTAGGCTTGGCGGGTTATTATCGGAGGTTCATTAGAGGGTTTTCACGGCTTGCTTTGCCTTTAACCAAGCTGACCAGGAAGGATGTTCCTTTTGAATGGACTCTTGAGTGTGAGGAGAGTTTTCTTGCGTTGAAGCAGAGATTGACTACTGCACCCGTATTGGTGTTGCCTGAACCGAGAGAACCATTTAAGGTATGCTGTGATGCATCCTTGAGGGGTTTAGGATGCGTGTTGATGCAACATCTTAAATTTGTAGCTTATGCCTCACGCCAATTAAGGCCGCATGAAAGAAACTACGCAACTCATGATTTGGAGCTTGTTGCTGTGGTTTTTGCTTTGAAGATTTGAAGACATTACCTCTATGGTGTGAAGTTTCAAGTTTTCTCGGACCATAAAAGCCTAAAGTATCTATTTGAACAAAAAGAGTTGAATATTCATAAGAGGAGCTGGATGGAACTCCTAAAGGATTATGACTTCGAGCTGAACTACCATCCGGGAAAAGCGAATGTGGTGGCAGATGCCTTGAGTAGGAAATCCCTATGTGCTGCTTGGATGATGCTAAGAGAGGAAGAGTTGCTAAAAGCCTTCCAAGGATTGAAACTGGAAATCAGAGAAGAGCTTGGGACTTTATGCCTAAGTTAGTTACAGATTTCAAGTGACTTCAAGGCTGAACTAATAAAGGCTCATCAGAATGACCAAGAATTCTATAAGATTCTACCAGCGATTGAGAAAGGCAAGCAATGGAGAGTGTCGGAGGATAAAGATGGGTTGTGGAGGTTCAATGATCAAATAATTGTGCCAGATGTCGAGGATTTGTGACAGAGCATATTAGAGGAAGCTCATAAGAGCGGGTTCTCCATTCATCCTGGAAGCACCAAAATGTACCAAGACCTAAAGATGATGTTTTGGTGGCTAGAAATGAAAAATGATGTGGCGTTGCATGTTTCCAAATGCCTAACTTGTCAAAAAGTCCAAATTGAACACCAAAGACCTGCAGGGACCCTTCAACCTTTGGAGATTCCACAATGAAAATGGGAGAGCATTGCTATGGATTTTGTGTTCGGTTTACCAAGAACTCGGACAGGTTGTGATGCCATTTGGGTGGTTGTAGATTGGCTAACCAAGTCAGCCCATTTCTTGCTTATTCGGATAAGTTGCACTATGGAGGAGTTGGCACGGTTATATATAAAGGAGATTGTGAGGTTACATGGCGTTGATGAACGAATTCCTCGCGTGGTCTAGAATTCACAAATAAGTTCTCGTTGAAAGTATAGCTTCTAGTCCGACGAGGAATCCTTTCATACAAAAAAATTGTTTGTCACAAGTAACAAACCCAATAAAAATAAACCGAAGTATTTAAACCTCAGATCGTCTCTCAAGGAATTGCAGGGAGGTGTTCTTGTTATTGGTTATGACTTTTCTGAGAAATTTAGAGTTTGGGCAATGGGCACATAAATGATTATAAATTAAAGCAATGAAAATTAACAAGAGGTTTTATGTAATTGAAATAAAAATCCTTGACTAGGAGAAGATTAATCGGAAGTTCTATCCTTGTTGGATTTTCCAAGATTAGTAGTAATAGATTGTTGTTTCTACTTAGTTAACCCTCAACGAATAAAAGAAAGTCAAGTAGTGAGCCAACTTCTATTCACAAGTCCTAATCCTCTCCCTTGGGAAGGATTAGTGTTAGTGACTAGAGAGCCAGGCAACAATAAACCCAATTATAATTTAACTCTTGAGTCTCCCAACTCAAGGGTCTCTAAATATTAATCAACTCCAAAGTCAAGTTGGAAGCATACTCCATTGACATGGATGCCATGCTCGCATACATGTAAAGGGAGTAGAAAGTAGACATGATAATTTTGGAAGAAATTAAATAGAACAATACTATAATATTAATAAATTTCAAGATTAAAGATATCCAATTGTAACTCTGAACAGGGTAAATGGGAAACAAAAGAGTAGAGGAATAGAAAACAAACTAGAATGATAAAAAGTTCAACGAAGGTAGTAACTCTTTCAATATCCAACTCAAAAGCATAAAACTAGGAATCCTAAAACCTAGAGTGAGGAGCCTCTCTCTCTAGAAACTACAGCTAAAACCTAAAATTATGTGAATGAGAAGTTCTCTCTGATTTCTTCACTCTGCAGCCTATAATCTGTGTTTTCTGGGCCAAAAACTGGGTCAAAAACAGCCCAGAAATCGCTAGGGGCAAATTCTGATACGCTAAATTTTCGCAGATGCGACGCGTATGTGTGATGCACGCGTGCGTGTCGCTTATCTGCAAAGCAACTATAGAAAATTATATATCATTTCGAAGCCCCGTATGTTAGCTTTCCAACGCAACTAGAACTGTCTCATTTAGACCTCTGTAGCTCAATTTATGATTGATTGAATGCGAAGAGGTCAAGGTTGACAACTTTGCAGTTCCTTCAGCTTCTTGTATTTCTTCCACTTTTGCATGCTTCTTTTCCATCCTCTAAGCCATTCCTGCCCTGTAATCTCTAAAAACACTTAACACACATATCAAGGCATCGAATGGTAATAAGAGAGGATTAAAATTAGCTAAATTAAGACCAAAGAGACATGTTTTCAATCATAGCACAAAATCAGGAAGGAAAATGTAAAACATGCAATTTACATGAATAGCTGTGAGAATAGTGGATAAAATCCACTCAATTAAGCACAAGATGTACCACAAAATAGTGGTGCATCAGGCGTACCTTCCACTATTGTATCTGATAGAGATCCTCGCTTTACATCACGGTTTTGGGGAGCTTTTCAGCGAGCTTTTGGCACTCAATTGAGCCTAAGCACTGCCTATCATCCTCAGACGGTTGGCCAATCAGAAAGGACAATCTAGACTTTGGAAGATATACTAAGAGCTTGTGTTGTGGACCAGCCGGTGAGTTGGGATCGATATATGCCTTTGGTAGAGTTTGCTTACAACAACAGTTATCATGCGAGCATTGGAATGGCTCCGTATGAAGCTTTATACGGAAGAAAATGTTAATCTCCATTATGTTGGTATGAAGCAGGAGAAAAAAGTTTGATAGGGCTTGAAATGATAAGTGAAACCACTGAGCAAATAAAGAAAATCCGTAGTCGAATGCTTGTTGCTCAAAGCCACCAGAAAAGCTATGATGATCAAAGGCGGAAGCCTTTAGAGTTTGAGGAAGGAGAACACGTCTTCCTGAAGGTTACTCTGACCACTAGTATAGGGAGATCCATCAAAACTAAGAAGCTAAATCCCATTACATTGGGTCGTTTGAAATCCTAAAGAGAATTGGACTAGTGGCGTACAGGATCGCCTTACAACCACATCTTTCGAACTTGCATGACGTGTTTCACGTATCGCAGCTTCATAAATACACTTTTGATCCTAGTTATGTCTTAGAGCCGGAATCAGTTCAAGTGAGAGAGGATCTGACGCTTCTAGTAACTCCGGTTAGGATTGATGACACCAGCATCAAACGTTTACGCGGGAAAGAGGTTTCTTTGGTGAAAGTAGCTTGGAGTCGAGCTGGTATTGAAGAGCATACCTGGGAACTTGAGTCAAAGATGTGGAAGGACTACCCACACCTCTTTTCAGGTAACTCACTCTGAATTTTGAGGACAAAATTTCTAATTAGGTGGGTAGGATGTAAACCCTGCTAAAATCGGTAAATAATTAGTTAATAAATTGAATTTTAATTAGAAAAATAAAAAAATGCAAAACTAATTTCAAAATAGGATATAGCTCATCAAAACGATAATTTTGATACCAATTTTAAAAAATTTGGCCCAAAGTTGGACCGGATGGGCTGAACCGGTTGAACTGGGGCCCAAACCGGGCCCCGTGGGTCAAACCGGACCCATAATTTAAAAGAAGCACCAGCTTCTTAAGCCAACAGATTTGGGGAGGAAGAAGAACTCCCAAAACCTCATCAACCCTTGATCCACCATAACTTCCTCGTTTGAGCTCCGATCGCTGCATCGTTTGCAGCCACGCGTTCAACACATCAAACTTTACATTTTTGTCAGATCAATTTCATCGGTAAGCTCCATTTTTATTTCAGAATCTCTATTCCCCTTTCTTATGGTGAAATTGAACCCTTGTGATATAATCTTGCCCAATTTGGTGTTTTAGGTTTGATTTAGCTTCCGGAGCATATTGGGCTTGAGTCACTATGCGTGTGGGTATAGTAATAATAACCTAAACCCTAATCAATTTTGATTTTAGTATGAAGAAGCTGAATTTGGAGTATATATGTGAATTAGGTGTGAATTGAGTTCATATATATGCATTGGGATTGAAAAGTGAGTATTTGGAGGCTTATTGGTGATTAAAGCTCGGTTTGTGGCTGGTTTCTTTGAGATTGGAGGGTTGTTTTCTAGCTTGTGAGGCTGCCTTGGATTGAATAAAGTGATCGGCCAACGTATGATTTAGGTTTCACGCATTTAATATTTAAGGTGTTGTGAAAACTTAGGCTTGAGAACCATATGTTAAGTTAAAGTGGTTAAATGCATTAAATAATTAGTTTAGTGAAGATGTTGAATAGATTTATGGTTGAACTTGTATTAAAAATTATGAGTATGAGTTGTTGGTGTTGAATAAGTGTTCTTGTAATTATTAATGAAGGATTGATATATGTGTTGAAGGATTATATATGTTGAAGAATTGTTATATGTGATACATGTTGATATATTGAGAACATTGTGTGGGTTTTATGGAATGGTATGGACATTGATGTGCTAGTGGTTGGTGATGATGGAATAAGACTTGTTGTGTTGTATATCTGCAGGTTTTGTGGGTAGAGAATGAGAAATTGGTGAAAAATGGGGTTTGGGGTATTTTTGGTAAAATGTGAATTTTGACAAAATTCGGCAGCCCATAGCTTGCTCTACAAATTTTGAATAAAGATGAGGTTTGTTTTAAATTAAAGAGGGTTTAACAAGCTTGAGATCGATATAAAGTTTGCGTAAAACCGAATTTTGTAGTGGAAGTTATGGATGCCGAAAAATTGGGGCGAAAAACTGAATTTTTGTAAGTTGCAGCAGAATCAGGTTTTCTGATGTGTGCCCACACACAAAGCCGTGCACACGCACCCAATAGAAGTGAAAATCTACCTGTGCGTACGCACGCCTCTGTGCGCACGCACACCTGGTATTTTCTATAAAGTGTGTGTACGCACGCACATGCCAAGATGGGCCTTCTATTGGTGTGCGCATGCCAAGTGATGTGTGCGCATGCACACGTGCTGCTTTCTTGTTGAGCTGTGGCACGCGCAGGTGTGTGCATATGCACACGCCATGTTTTTCAGCACCTTTATTTTTTCTATTCTAAACATGATTTTAATCCCTAAACCCCCTATTTTTGCCCCGTTGATCCTAGATCCTACTAGTAAGTTTAGTAAATAGCAGAAGATAGGAGTTTGAGGTAACTTGGGTGTGAAGAAAGAGGTAAATATGATGAGAAATGTGAAAGGGGAGTTGTTAATGAAAGGAGTTAATATGCCATGGCTTTTATGAATGATTAAATAATGATAATGATTTTGAAATGGCTTATGAATTTTCCATGTTAGATTCAATTTTCTTATTAATACAAGTAGAGGTATTTTATGTTTATTGCTTCTTTCTTCATTTGTTTTCATTGATGTTTGTGATTGGTTGTTTAGATTTAATATTCTCTTATTAATTTTCTATGTTTTTATTTTCTGCCTTCCAAGTGTTTGATAAAATGCTTGGTTGGATTCTAGATTAGACTTATTTTCTCTTGGCTTTGGTTGAGTAATTGGTGACACTTTAGTTATCAAACTCCTTTGTTGATTGATAATTAAAGTTGTTAAGTGATTTCAGAAGCTATAGGGCAAGGATGGCTTAGAAGAGAGGAAGAAAGCATGATAAAGGGAAGGAGCATGAGAAAAATGAAGCTTTGGAGTTTGGGTAGCGGCGCGTACGTGTACCTTGCGTGCACGCGTGGATGCGCGCTACCAAGATCGACACGAAGAAGCCAAAGCATGAAGCCGGCGCATTTGCGTGGCTAAGCCAGAACCTCATGGACTCGCACACACGCTTGATGCCTGTGTGTGGATTGCAAAGCTCCAGGGATGCGTATGTGTGTTGTGCGCGTACGCGTTGATGCCGCACGTAATTTTTAAATAGAAAACGTGACCAGCAATTTCAGCGTAGTTACAGCCCCTGTTTGGAGTATCATTCTGGCAGGAAAAGCATATGAAGACCAAGGGTTGATGGATCCAAGTTATTCACTCATATCTCACACATTCTAGATATTTTTAGAAGTTAGTTACATTTTTAGAGAGAGAAGCTCTACCTTCTCTCTAGGGTTTTCCTCTTTCTACTTCAACTGCTCTGGAATTCATTTGGTGAGATTCATTACTAATTCGTTCTTGCTTTAATTAAAGTTGTAGATCTACTCTTTTAGTCTCAATTAGTGTCTTTGATTCACTTTGTTACTTTGATTTTGATGAAAGAAGTGAGGAATTTTATTCAATTGTTTGATTGTTGATGTTTGCTTGAATTAGATAGCTTGAATTCAATTCCTTCTCTTAATTTCATGATGTATCTCACTATTGCTCACCAATTGTTTGAGGAAATGTCAATCCTAGTTATGGAGTAGATTCCTCTTACTTGGCTTAGGGGTTGAGTTATTGGAGATACTTGAATAGTTAATAGTAATTGTTAATCCTCAATTAAGAATTGCTAATTGACTTGTGTATCACTCAAGCTAGACTCCTTTGAGGTTAGGCTAGGACTTATGACTCTAGTTAATTACTTTCACTATATCTTTCTCCATATTTATGAGTTAACTAAGTGAAGCAATGATTAATTGTTGACACAATTGATGGAAGCTATAATGATGGAACTTCCAATGCTCACCCTTAGCCAAGGCTTTTACCATAATTGATTGTTGTTCATTTTGTTAGCTCAAATTCTTACACTAACTCTCAAAACCACAAAAGACTTCCTAATCAATGATGTGCATTCTAAGGCAATTCTTAGGGAAGACGACTCGGGACTAATACTCTCGGTTATAGATTTTAGATTTGTTTGATGTGAAATTTGCGTGTCGGTTAGACTATAGTCACGATTGGATTTATTGATAATTTCTACTCTCGGCAAATTCCAGGCTGACATTATGCCTCGCGCACAACCTCGCTCCCACGTGCGCGCACCTGGCGCGCACACTTCCTTCTGCCACCTTGCGACTCGACGCGAGTGTGCATGACGTGTCCGCGTCGATTGCATCACTCGCAATCTTGGTACTACTCTCCAGAGAGTTGCGCAACCACTGTGCGAACACTATGCTAGTCGCGTAGCTCCATCGACGCGTAGTCGTACATGCCACTTGCGCGTCCCCTTACCTCATGCTAATCCGCGCGTGCGTGCACCGTACGTACGCGTCGATCCTGCTGCAGTCAACTCCTGGTCCATTTTTTCCGAGAGTTGAGCAAGTTTCGGGCTAGCATTATGCTACTAGCACAACTAGACTCACGCGTGCGCGCCACTTGCGCGTATGCGTACATCCCTGTTCTGCTGCCCACGCGTATGTGTGGGGGACGCTTCTGCGTCTTTAGGTCTTTCTGCACATCCATGCGTACGCGTGAAGGGCACGCGCGTCGATCTTGCGATGTAAAAACACTGTAGCGCGCCGATTTTCAAACTTTCCACCCCCTTTTCTCTCATTTTCCATCTTCTTCTTCTAGTCTTACCTTCTCTACCCCTTCAACCACCACTATCAACCATTTTGATGATCGGACTTTTGTGTGGTCTAGAAATTTACAATAAATTCTCATTGCAAGTATAGTTTCTAAACCAACAGAGAATCCTTTCATACAAAAATTTGGTTGTCACAAGTAACAAACTCCTAAAATTAATAACCGAAGTATTCAAACCTAGGGTCATTCTCCCTAGGAATTGCAATAAACTGTTCTTGTTGTTGGTTATGAAGTATGTTTGGGGTTTTGAGATAATAGACAAGAAGTATAAATGGCAAAGGAAATAAACTAACAACTAACAAAGCTCTTGGCAAGGTATGAGAACTAGAAGTCCTATCCTAGCTATCCTTATCAATTGTGACAACAATTGTTCATTGCTCCCACTTGGTTAACCTCTAACCATGGAGGAAAGTTAAGTGGATGAATTAACTTGATTCCACAAGTCCTAGCCAACTCCTAAGGAAAGACTAGCTTAGTGGCATTCAAGTCAATTAGCAATCTCTAATTATCAATCAACAAGAGAGTTTGATAACTTAAGAATCACTAATTACTCAACCTTAGCCAAGAGGAGAAAATTCTACTTTAGCATCCTTTCAAGCATTTAATCAAACACTTGGAAGGCATCAAAGGAAAGTAAAATAAAATTGCAAGAAAAGTAAATCTACAATTACTAATAGCAAGAAATTAACAATCATAAATCAAATCAACAATAAAGGAACATGAATCATAAATTGCATTAAAAGAGAAATAGAAGGACAAAAGTGCATCAACATAAAAGTAAAGAATTACAAGAATTAAAGTACAAAACTAGAGAGAGGAGAAGTAGAGGAATAAGAAATTGTAAAGGAAGAGTAAATCAAAGCATGAATCAAACTTAGATCTAGAGAAGAATTAAACATAATCCTAATCCTAGTTCTAGAGAGAAGAGAGAGCTTCTCTCTCTAAAAAAATTAAACTAAATCCTAATTGTGTGTCCCCCTTGAATTGATGATTCCTCCCACATTCAATCCTTGGTCCTTTTGTACATTTTGGCGCCAAAGTGGGTTCAGATTAGGCCCCACAGCTTCCGTGAATTTGCTGTGCACGAATTCAATTAAAAATCACGTGCCAGCATCGGTGCGTACGCGCACAGCACACGTATGCGTCCATGGGGTTTTACGCGATCCACGCATATGCGTCTAGTGCGCGCGCGCGTCCATAGACTTGTCCCAAATCTTTGGCTTTTCATAATTTCTCCACTTTGCATGCTTTCTCTTCACTCCTTTGATCCATTCCTAGCCTCTTTTCAATCTAAAATCACTAGCAAACATATCAAGGCATCTAGTGGAATCAAAGAAAGATAAAAATTATCAACTCATGGGTCTAAAAGCATATTTTCACATTTAAGCACAAATTAGGAGACAATCATGAAACTATGCTATTTTATTGAATAAATGTGAGAAAAGGTTAACAAAATACTCCAAATTCAATGCAAGATAGACCCTAAAGAGAGGGTTTATCACTTTTTACAAAAAAAATTTGTCAACTACTTCATCTTCAAGGGTCTCTCCTACTTCCACCTTTTGGGCCTCCTCTTGTTTCTCTTGAAGTTTGGATGTGTGAACCCGATCCATTACGTCCCTAAGACGATCCCTTCTCTCTTGTTCTATGTCAATAGCATAATTGGGATCATCTTGCTCTTGAATTGATGGATCTATATGGGATATAAAAGCTTGGAGAGTAGAGGTGAGACCAATGAGAGTAGAGGTAAGTGTGGTTTGAAGATCTCTTTGCCCTTAGCGAATAACATTAAAGGTATCATTTATGGGTGCTTGGAGTGAATAGAAGAGTTCATTTGTTGGGAGAAATGGCTTGTAATACGGAGGTGATTCTTCTTGATAATGATATAGAGATGGTGTGTATTGAGGCGGTGGTTCTTGGGAGTAATTGTGTTGGAATTGGGGTGGTTCTATGTATGGCTTGTATGGTTCATATGGTGGTTGGTATGGTGGGTAAAGATTAGGGTCATATAGAGGTGTTTGGTGGTAAGGGGCTTGTGAGTACGGAGGTTCAAAATTATGTTGAGGAGGGGTGTTCATAGGCATATGGTGGTGGTTGTTGACGCGTACAAGAAGGACTACCACATCCATTAGATTGGTATACATTAGGATTAGAGTTATACCTGTATGAGATCGGAGGAGGTTGTTGCCAAGAGGGTTTATCAAATCCTTATGGCTCCTCCCATCTTTGATTCTCCCTTCCTTGATTCTCCCTGTAACACCCTACCACACAGAGCCTTACGCTTAAGTCGTAAAGCAGAGGTGGCGAGGTATTACGACTTCTAAAAAAATAATAAAATACATACTTATAGTAGTAGAAAGAAGATAATAGACTAGGAGCCTTGAAAAATGGGTAAAACAAAATCGCAAAATGAAAAGCGCCACGCTCCGGAAACGAAACAACTTGCGTGTGAGTCAAACTATAACTATCAAATGTAAGACAATAAAAGTATGAATAGAAAGCCAAAGGTACAAAATAACAGGCTCCTCACTCAGTCCGCGAAGTCAAGGCTGGCCGGAGAATATTTACATATATATATACTTATCCAAAACCCAAAATGTACATAAACAAAACCCTGCCTCTCCATAAACCTCTAGGAGGATCAAAAAGAATAAGTTATGCGGAGAGAAAGCTAAGTACGTGTATATACATCACTACACACCAAAATAACCCAGTAACCACTTCGCTTCAGGTGTCCAGACGCCTAATGAGATACCTTTCGACCTGCATCTGAAAAACAACAATATAGTATGGAATAAGAACCGGAGGTTCTCAGTATGGTAAAGGTGCCCGCATAGTTAATATAAAAGGTCTCGGGAAAAGCCAGAGGCGTTCCTAGAACTTCGGCACTCAGATTTCAGCTTAAGAATTCAACTAAACCAGAAATTAGGTAAGTTGTCTAAGGTATTCTAATTTTGAATCTAACTTTAACCTAATAATTCACGTTCTGTCTCCTCTAATCCTCCGAATCATTGGAAGAACAATCCTCTCTCCTCACACCTTCGCCAAGAAGGATTTCTCAGAAAACATACACATATAGTTCAAGCAAGAAAAGCACAGGTAGAGAAGCATTTACAGCAAGTAGAACAAGTAGCGGATAAGCAGAATTAAACAGTTAAGCAAACCAAAACAATGCACATTCAAGCAAACAAACAAATGCGTATGATGTATGCCTGTCCTATGGCTGATGAGTCTCATTTGTCGGTTATACAGTCAACCCGACAAGTCCTGGTAGTTAACCATTGGACAGTCCCTCTGTGCGCGCATCCCCAAGCTCAATAATATTCCATGGAGTCAAACTCCAAGCTCAATAATATAGTATTCCATGGAGTTGAACTCCAAGCTCAACAATATAGTATTCCATGGAGTCGAACTCCAAGCTCAAATATAATATTCAATATTCATATATATGCATGCCCATGGGGGAATCCGGGGAGTTAAAGTGCCCGGTCACATCTTGCGACAGAGGGTCAACAAATAGTCTCAAATACACAAGCCACATAATAATCTCTTTCTTTGTAAAATACCACCTCAAATCAAACTCCAATTCTCATAGAAGTTTTGGCAGTATCTCCTCTAAAGCTCGAATTTCTGTCACCCTTCAAGGGTCCCAACTATCAAATCAAACACCTCTCAATCCTTCAAATCATTTCCGGTAACAAATTATTTCAAAATCAAACAATTACCAATATCAAATCTTTTCCCAAAACCAACCAACTTCAATAGCAAATTATTAATAACAGCTAAACCACATATATTATACCATATACACAATCCATCAATTATTCACTCAGTTCATTCCTATCTTAAGGTCATATAGCCTAAGTTTTCACGTGACATTAAACATTAACTACGAGAAACCAAAACCATACCTTCGTGTGGAATCAAAATATTCAAAACTTAGGAGAAGCTTTTTGACTGATCTATCGAAGAAGAAAATGTCCAGAATCGTCTGTGCCTCCTAAATCTTTTGTTGGCCAAACTCAAAGAGTAGAGGAGTTACGTTACCGTCAACTTCTACCGATCAAAAGTGGTACCAACGTGTAGAGGAAGAGGATACGAATACTTTTACCAGATTAGATTTTTGATTGGAGTTACGGATTGCAAGAAATCGAAGCCGAAAATCCAAAGGAATTACGTTTTCACGCTTCTCGCTCTCAGCTACGCACGTCTTTCTTCACCGCCTTATAACTTCGATATATATATATATATATATATAAGTGACCGAGTACTCTTTCTTTATATATATATATTAACGTAACTTATAATGTTACAATATCTAATTGTATAACTTATAATATTATAAAGTTTCCTTAGTAGAACTAGCCATGAATAACGCTAGTAGTAGTAATAATAATAATAATAATAATAAACCTAATAATAATAATAATAATAATAGTAATGCAATGAATATGATATATATATAAACTTATACTACAATTTAATGCTTACGGCAATAATAATAATAATAATAATAATAATAATAATAATAATATGAATTTGATTGAATTCAAATAGTTATAAAATTAGTTCAATTACTGATAATAAAATAATTTTTAAAGGTAAAAAACTCTAATTTATGAAATAAATTATAACTTATTTATATTTATATTTTTAAAACTGAGGGTCACTACACTCCCATCCTTGATGCATATTCTTATTGTAGCTTCCATTTTCTGCAACATAATTTGAACCAAACTCATAGCCAAAAGGGTGATAATTCATAGTAGCAAATAAAAACAAAAACTAATAAAAATAAGCAACAAAGTCCTAAAACTAACAAAAACTAACAAACAAGCAAAAAGCAAATATTTACAATAACCAACATAAGGCACATGTTTGCAATTCCCCTGCAATGGCGCCATTTTGATAATCAAATTTTTTATGGTATAGAATTTCACAATAAGATTTCGTTGAAAGTATAGCTTCTAAACCAACAAGAATCCTTTCATACAAACATTTATTTGTCACAAGTAACAAACCCGATAAAAATAAACCAAAGTATTCAAACCTCGGGTCGTCTCTCAAGGAATTGCAGGGATGTGTACTTACTATTGATTATGGGAAAAGTATCTTTTTGGGGTTTTTTAAGATAAGAAACAAGAAAAGTAAATTGCAAAAATTAAGAGTCACCAATTACTCAACCAAAGCTAAGAGGAGAAAATTCTAATCTAACATCCTTCCAAGTATTTTGTCAAACACTTGGTAGGCACAAAATAAAAGCATAGAAAATCAATAAAAAAATGTAAAATCTAAAACCAATAATTGCAAAATCAATGATAACAAATAAAGGAAGAAGCAATAAACATGAAATACTTCAAATTGCATTAAAAGGAGAATCAAATCTAACATGAGAATTCATAAACTAAATTGGCAAAACAAGGAAATCACAATGAGAAATAGATAACTAAAGTGCTAGAACAAATAATAGTAGAAGAAACCTAAATTAAAGTAAAGTGCAAATCTGAAAATAAGAAGAAATAAGACTAAGAACCCTAAAACGTAAAGAGAGGAGAGAGCCTCTCTCTCTCTAGAAACTACATCTCAAACCTAATGTTGTGAATAATGAGAAGTGTATATTTGATTCTGCTCCATTTCCAGCCTCTAATCTGTGTTTTCGGGTTTGAAATTGGGCCAAAAACAGCCTAGAAATCGCCCACAGTGATTTCTGATACGTACAGCACGTGGCTCCGTCATGCGTACGCGTCGCTCACGCATACGCGTCGTTTGTCTGCTGCATTATCCATGCGTACGCGTCATTCACGCGTATGCATCGCCTAACAGCAAAGCAACTATGGCAAATTGCATATCATTTTGACGCCCCAGATGTTAGCTTTCCAACACAGCTGGAACCGCCTCACTTGGACCTCTGTAGCTCAAGTTATATCTAATTTAGTACGAAGAGATCAGGCTTGACAGCTTAGCAATTCCTTCAATTTCTTGTATTCCTTCCAATTTTGTATGCTTCCTTTCCATCCTCTAGACTATTCCTGCCCTATAAACCCTGAAATCACTTAACATACATATCAAGGCATTGAATGGTAATAAGAGAGGATTAAAATTAGCAAATTTAGGGCCAAAGAAGCATGTTTTCAATCATAGCACAAAATTAGAAAGAAAAATATAAAACATGCGAATTCAATGAATAAGTGTGAGAATAATGGATAAAATTCACTAAATTAAGCACAAGATAAATCGTAAAATAGCGGTTTATCAAACGGCATCGGTTGAGAGAATATTTTCTGCTATGAATATTATAAAGAGTCGACTTTGTAATCGAATGGGAGATAAGTGGTTGAATGATTATTTGGTTACATATATAGAAAGAGAGACATTCAATCAAGTTGATAATGAAACAATTATTCAATATTTTCAAAATATGAAAAAAGAAGAGAAGAACCTTCAAGATTTGAAGCGAAGAAAGTTAGCGGCTAGTGTATTTTTTTATTTTTTATTTGAATAATTAATGTGCATTTTTATATTTTAAATTTAAATTAATATATCTTTTGATAGTAATGTGTATTATTTTTCCCCCCAACATAAATTTTTTGGGTCCGTCACTGGGTGTAATCAACTGAAACTAACTAATTGAAAAATGTAAAACCCGGTTAATTAACGGCTAATTAACCCATAAATGAGAATTTATTCTAGAAAGCCCAAAATGTGATTTTTGTGGCTAAATATGATAGAGGAGATTGAGACGAGAATTTTGGTACCAATTTTATTGAATTCGGACCAAGATTGGACCGAACGGGCCAAACCGGGCCAACCGGACCTAAAGTGGGCCCTTGGCCCAACATAACTAGACCAAAATCCTAGTTTTCAGCATTCTCTCTCCTCACTAAACACACTCACATGCTGAAAATGGAGGCCATGGAGGGAAGAACACTCTCTCAAGTTCTTTCTCTCACTTGATCTTCAAACCACCATAACTTTTGATCTAGAGCTCCGATTGCCGCTCCGTTTGCGGCCACGCGTTCACC
>NC_029772.3:50491314-50491853 GCF_000817695.3 Arachis duranensis | reverse complement strand
AAAGGGATTTGGTGGTGAAAAATCTGTTCTTGGAGGTATTGAGGCCTTGAGAGCTTGTGGATAAGTGGTTTGGAAGTGCTTTGGTTGAGCTTGTAAAAATCGGCTAAGGTATGGTTTCGGTTTTCCGTATCTAATATGTAATGTGATAGGAAATACTTAGGCTAGAGGCCCTAAGATAGGCATTGAATTGTTGATGTTGTTGAATGATTGAGATATATGATGTGGTCAAATATGTGATGATGATTATTGATGTCTTGATATATATGTGATGATGATTATTGATGCCTTGGTGGTATGATGTATGAGAAATATACATGTTGTGATATATGCTTGATGATTGGTTATGGTTGAATTGTGGGTTGAACCATGTTGATGGTGAGTATGATATTGATTGTGTACAATGATAATTTATTGGAATTGGTGTTGTTGAGAATTGGCATGAGAAAGAGTATATGACATGTCAATATGTTTGAGTTTGAGCCACTTGGGTGAAGTGGGTTAAAATGATGGGATAGTGATTTTGTATATTGTGGTAAAGT
>NC_029772.3:50490000-50491233 GCF_000817695.3 Arachis duranensis | reverse complement strand
TTGATTGATTTCAAAGAAAAGGGATGAAATTGGCATGTTTTGATTGATTTTGAAAAGAGTCGAAAATGGCCTGTTTGAAAATGGCACTTTGTGGTTTTTATGAAAAACATGGTTTTTGGGCATACTTTGACGGGACATAACTTGGACTACGGATCTCTGTTTTGTACCAAATCTATTTAGAAATGAAATTGGATCCGGGATGTCCATGCCGTTCGAAGAACGGGTGAAAAATGATTTAAAATGAGGAAGTTATGTCCATTGGAAGATTGGGGTTTAAATCTGTGAATTCTGCAGCTTTTAACTTAGAAAATTTTTAGCAGAATAACCCCTTGCGCGTGGGTGCACTTGGCGCGTATGCGCCGATCTTCCAGAAAGTGCCATCCACGCGTGTCCGTTCTTCCCGAAAATGCCATCCACGCGTGTGCGTGATGTGCGCGGGCGCGCCGATGGTGCTGCACCCAATGCCCAGCCATTTTCCAGAGAGTTATGCCAGAGCTGTGCTAGTGTTGTGCCTGGGGCACGAGAACACCCACGCGTACGCGTGGTTGACGCGTACGCGTCGATTGGCAAATTTTTAATCCACGCGTTAGCGTGCATGACGCTTGCGCGTCGATGAAGTTTTTGAGGCCATCCACGTGTGCGCGTGGAGTGCGCGTACGCGTGGCCCTGTTTTCATCCCAAAGTTAATTTTTGAGTTTTAAAAGCCAAATTTCATACTTCTAAGCCTCCGATCTCACCACTTATATCTTAAATCATTATGATATGTCTAGCTATGCGAAGAAGGCTAGTGAATGTGGTAACTTGCGAGTGAAGCAAGGGGAAAATGAATGATCATTGAGGATCAAGCATGATTATGTGAGATGCGGAGGATGGTGGTAGAAGTGCTTGTTATGCCATTGGCCGAAGGGCCGTAATTGTTTATGAATTGACTGGTTCTGGATTGAACCGTGCGCCGGAATCGCTGTGTATGCTATGAATATTGGCTGGTTATGGATTTAACCGTGAGCCGGATGGCTGATATGGATGTTGATCCATGGATGAGAATTCATGCATGTTTATGCTGAATTATTGATAATTGTGATTTTCACTTCCACTATCTGAGATACGAGTTTCCCTGGGTAATAGCAGTGGCTAGCCACCACATGCTCCAAGTTGAGACTTGATACTCTGTTGACCCTATGTCATAAGTGTGGCCGGGCACTGTGAAAGACCCGGATGAGCTCGCCCCCGTAT